>NC_047122.1:17641711-17941711 GCF_902500255.1 Thalassophryne amazonica
AGACTTGAGTATATTAATGAGCAACAGACTCATTAATATGCTAAAGTAGCCTGATTTTGACCCTAGCTAGCTGGCTTATTGAGCACCTGTAGTAATTAGTCTGGGTAGCGGGCTAGCTAGCTTAGGCATTATTAGAATATTTAAGTAATTGCTTAAAAGGAAGATATTAAGTATTATTATCACTTTACCGAGGCATTGCTAGGCCAGTATCGTAGATTTACGTCGACGCTACCTGGCTATACCCGCCCGCTGTGCGTAAACAAATGATGTCATAGCACGCGCAGCCCAAGAACTGTCCACAGAGGGGAAAAAAAAAACTGTGCGCAGAGGAAAAGATAAAAAGGCGAGAAGTGTGTGTTGGTCCCAAGATGGATATTCCGGATGATTTTCTCATGGACAGTACAACAATGAACAGCAGCTAAAGCAGCCAGCTTGATGAGGACGCACTGCCGAATTTGGAGAGCAGCGCGTGGCAGCCGACACGACAAAAGTGAAAGTGAGCCAACTTTTATGTATGCATTACGTGTTGTGCATCTCAGTAAGTGATAATAATGCAAATAGCATGCTGTTTAGTGCGGTAGCATTTTTCTGAGTCCCTCTGTCCATGCTGTCGCCTGCAATGACAGATATTCGAATATCTGTCATTTTGGGCGACTGGGCATGAACGTCGGGCCTCTGAAAATGCATACCGCCCTCCAAAAGCATGTTATTGTATTATTATTCGGTCATCTAAAAAGTGACAAGAAACAATCTTAATATGTTTTTGCTGCAGTCTGTTCAAGCATAATTTTGTAATGACGTGTGACATTACTGTAGAATCAGAATAGCCTTTATTTGCCCAGCATCTACAAGAATACAAGGTATTTGACTCCAGTTTGAACTGTACTCTCTCTGAATAAGCATGTATGAAAATACACTAAACACTCAATAATTCACAGTAAAAACGTGCAAATTGAATAAAATGTGCAGTAAAAAAATGTGTGCATTAGAGATGAAAAAGATCAAGTGGCCATCAAACTTGTTTCCACAATATTTTTTGTCTGCCATCTTTTTAAGGAACTGAAACCATTTTGTGGGGGGTGGTTTTGTATTCTTGAGGGGAACTGATGATGTACCCCAGTATCATTATGTAGCAACTCCACTTTAGCCAGGTGCCAGTAACTGTGGTCTTGTGCAATGAAATTGAATATCACAGTGATAACCAAGGCTTTGAACTGGTTTGTGTAACAAAAAAGGAAAACCATAAACGTTGGTATTTTGCTAGGAACAAAAATGAAACCAGAAACTTTTTTTATGTTCCAGAAAAGGTTTCCATTTCCATTTGTGTTTACAATTACCTGGTGAGGCTTACTTCCACCTGTCATTTATTTTGGCTGTTGTTGACAGGTCAAAGTGCTGGTGTCCTGTGTTTCATGCTGAGAAATACACCCAGAGCAGACAAACACTGAGGAAAGTCTTTAAAAACACCAGTGTTTCCACAGTTACTTTGAAAAAGTAATCTAATTACTGGTTACTCCTTGAAAAAGTAACTTGGTTACTTTACTGATTACTCAATTTTAAAAGAAACTAAGTTAGATTACTAGTTACTTTTTTAGTTACTTTCATCAGCTGCCAACAACACCCCCCTTGCCACATCAACATGAAAATGCTAACCCGTTTTGCCAATAGTCACTCTTCATGACTTCAATTAACATATATACTTGTTTAATAAAAAATAAAATCAAAAACACCTTTCTTGACCTCATATTGAAATGTTGACAGCACTGTAATGGTAAAACTTACCATTTCTAACCTACATTGTTAATAAATGTAACCACAAAATTCTTTCTGACATTTTTCTAACATTTAAATTTTTTCTAAACATTTTCATTGTTGAAATTATTATTATTATGTAGTAGTAGCAGTAGTAATAGTATGAAAAAATGTCTTCAAAAGTGGACCTTTAATCTAGGACATTCAACATTGGTTGATCCTTTAAGTGATGTGTTTGTTAATAAATGTAACTATGAAATTCTTTCTAACATTTTTCTAATATTTAAATTCTTTCTAAACATTTTCATTGTTGAAATTATTATTATTATTAAGTAGTATTAGCAGTAGCAATAGTATGAAAAAATGTCTTCAAAAGTGGACCTTTAATCTAGGACATTCAGCATTGGTTGATCCTTTAAGTGATGTGTTTGTTTGATTTGTGATATTGGTATGAAAATAGATATAAACAGTCTCCCTGAGACACTTGACAAGAACATGTTCCTGGTTGCATAAAATTTTAAGATGGCAGCCATATTCCAAGATGGCCACCACCATAGGGGAACAGTTAAGTGAGTGATACAAACCATCTGGATCTTTGAACAATATATCTAATAATATTAGTTTGAGTTCCCAAAAAAGGCTGTTTTTTTTTTTGTTGACTGTGTTTTGTCTACCTCTTTGCCCTGAACCCTTGTGATTTTGTAAAACCTGCAAGGAGGTGCCTCCTTATGACATAGGTCATCCTTGTGGGAAAACTCTGCCCTCCACAGCTCTGAGCAATAGGTTACACACACTCTATGCTGTGGGAAAGTCAACTAAAAAGTGTAAATTCTGCAGCTGCACTGAATGTACTCATGGGTCACACATGGGTCATACAAGGACTGAAAACAGCCGAGAATCAAATATACCACAGAGGAGCAGCAATGCATGCATTATGTATGTGTTCAGCTTATTGAACCCATCAAATTAGGAAAAGTCATGGGAAAAAAGTCAACTTTTTTGAAGGATAAACAATGAATGGGGTCGAGTCGACTCCAAGGATAATTGGAGGTTAAAGTTTCCCTAAACTTACTAAATTGTGTTTTAGAATGTATGTAGAATGCTCATCCATGCAGCAATATCAGAAACAGACAAGCATAGGTCTACATGTATAGTCAGTGATATTCAGGATTGAGTTTACCAATGTTATTGGCAGGTTTACCTGAATTATATGATTCTGGGCCTGATATATGGTACAATGAAAGCAGTTAGTAGAATGATAGTTCTAAATTTAGATTCTACATGTTGAAAAATGTATGATTTGACACCAAGATCAGTTAAATAGTAAATATATTTGCAATATATTTGTGGAAAATCAGTATTTATTGTATTTATTGGTGGCCATCTTGAAAAATAACCGCCATGTTGAATTTTTGCGTGACACGGCCATTTTCCAAAAGAGTGGCCCCAAGAGAATATCTGTGCCAAATTTGATGCTTGTTGCACAAAGTGAACAATTTTGTATTTAAAAGTTATGATTCTGAAATATTGGTTCTGAAATGTTTGACTCTGAAAAATATGATTTGTAAATATTTGATTCTGAAATATTTGATATTGAAAGAGACAATGAAACATTTTCAACTGAATCATTTGATTCTGAAACATTTGCCACTGAAACATGACTCTGAAACATTTAGCACTGAAACATGTGATTCAGAACCATTGTCTGTGAAGCATGTAATTCTGAAACCTTTGACTCTGAAACAGTTATCATTGAAATATTTGATCCTGAAACATTGGTGCACCTTTGGTGTTGTAAAGTGTAAGAACATTGCTTTGATTACACTGAGTAACTTAATTCAGCTCCTTAAACATGACGGCCCGAGTTCCTCGCTATTGGCTGGGTCACCAAATTACAATGTCCACTCTAGTTTTTTTTTTTTATCTCTATGGACACTGCCAGCTCAAATAAATGTGGCACCATTGTGGACGCCGTTTACTTTCACTGCCTCAACAATTGAAAGTCTCAGGACAAACTGTAATTTGACTGACACAATGTTGCATGTTAAAAGTTCACCAAGTTAAAGTTAAAGAACATGTCTCATGTTTTTTAACGTTGCAGTTAGCAAGACAAGATAAAAGTACTCATGACTGTAAGTGTCTCTGCACACATGTGCTAATAATTAGTGATCTGTGACGTATTTTATTCCTGTCACACTGAGCATTAGCTGGTGCATTTCTGGAAAATGTTTCACTCGGCGATCCTCTGTATTCAGTGTGTGACATCCTTATTAGCAAAACAGAAGCATACCAATGACTGACAGACAGAGGGAAATGAACCTGCTCCATTTGAAAACAAAGCATCTGAGCTGTCGGTCGAAAGTGACGGCTTGCATTTACAGACAGGAGACGACACACTTCACCCCGAAACTCTTAACTTTTTCAGAGGATTTTGGAGCCTAAAGTGTGGCGACGCACTGTTTCTGTGGTAGCTGGTTTACTGAAGCTGTGGACATAGATGTGGGGACATCTCCATGATAATGCTGTTTTTAACAGACTGCCTGGACATGGAGATGGATTTATTGCATTGGAAAAGTCAGAATACAATATTTCCAGGAATTAACGGAAGTTATTTAACATGCCACGATCGTGAGACAGGCCAAGCTGGAGCCCGTGGCGCAGACTGAACGGTCTGCCCCTAAAAACTGGTCCAACTTTTGCATCTACACATGCATCATTTTGGACTTCAGGGCGACCGTTCGGTCTGCGACACCGACTTTACGTGCGCTTCCTTGTTTGTGTGGAGTTTACATTTGGAAAACAATATAACACAGTGAGTCTGGCATGTTCAGGATTTTACCCGTTTGTGTTTTGTGGCAAGCTTTTTTATTTCTTTTTTGTTTGAGGAGATGGAGTGTGTGTGTGGTGTGTGTGTGTGTGGTGTGTGTGTGGTGTGTGTGTGTGTGTGTGTGTGTGTGTGTGTGTGTGTGTGTGGTGTGTGTGTGTGTGTGTGTGTGTGGCGCGCTGCTCATTGCTCCTCTCAGCTCACTGCGAAAAGGAATGTCTCCAAGACATTTTTCCCCCTGGCAGCAGATGTATTATTATGTTTTTTTTTTAGATTTTATTGATAATTAACTCATAATTAATCATGCACAAAGCTGATCCTGGAGCAGAGATGGTCATTGACAGGCTGCGTTTATGACTCATGGCCATGCAGGTGGACAGGAAGCTTCACAGAGCTGCAGCTTTTACCGTGACTGCATCACGATTAACAGTTACCACTTAAAAATGAGTCATCATAACACGACATCACACGTAAGTAAACTTTGGAATTAATCTGTGCCTCGGTTCTTAACATTATCAGCTACATTCCACTGAAGTGCACGCTGGGACGCTTCTAGTAGTGATGTCACTTGTTGGAAACATCTGAGTACTCATGAGTACTTTGTTGTTGGAAGTCTCCGTAGCTGTTTGCTGTGAATGCCGTATACTTTGAAACCGGTCACGGAAGTCAATCAATCAATCAATCAATCAATTTTTTTTTATATAGCGCCAAATCACAACAAACAGTTGCCCCAAGGCGCTTTATATTGTAAGGCAAGGCCATACAATAATTATGTAAAACCCCAACGGTCAAAACGACCCCCTGTGAGCAAGCACTTGGCTACAGTGGGAAGGAAAAACTCCCTTTTAACAGGAAGAAACCTGCAGCAGAACCAGGCTCAGGGAGGGGCAGTCTTCTGCTGGGACTGGTTGGGGCTGAGGGAGAGAACCAGGAAAAAGACATGCTGTGGAGGGGAGCAGAGATCGATCACTAATGATTAAATGCAGAGTGGTGCATACAGAGCAAAAAGAGAAAGAAACAGTGCATCATGGGAACCCCCCAGCAGTCTACGTCTATAGCAGCATAACTAAGGGATGGTTCAGGGTCACCTGATCCAGCCCTAACTATAAGCTTTAGCAAAAAGGAAAGTTTTAAGCCTAATCTTAAAAGTAGAGAGGGTGTCTGTCTCCCTGATCTGAATGGGAGCTGGTTCCACAGGAGAGGAGCCTGAAAGCTGAAGGCTCTGCCTCCCATTCTACTCTTACAAACCCTAGGAACTACAAGTAAGCCTGCAGTCTGAGAGCGAAGCGCTCTATTGGGGTGATATGGTACTACGAGGTCCCTAAGATAAGATGGGACCTGATTATTCAAAACCTTATAAGTAAGAAGAAGAATTTTAAATTCTATTCTAGAATTAACAGGAAGCCAATGAAGAGAGGCCAATATGGGTGAGATATGCTCTCTCCTTCTAGTCCCCGTCAGTACTCTAGCTGCAGCATTTTGAATTAACTGAAGGCTTTTTAGGGAAATTTTAGGACAACCTGATAATAATGAATTACAATAGTCCAGCCTAGAGGAAATAAATGCATGAATTAGTTTTTTCAGCATCACTCTGAGACAAGACCTTTCTGATTTAGAGATATTGCGTAAATGCAAAAAAGCGGTCCTACATATTTGTTTAATATGCGCTTTGAATGACATATCCTGATCAAAAATGACTCCAAGATTTCTCACAGTATTACTAGAGGTCAGGGTAATGCCATCCAGAGTAAGGATCTGGTTAGACACCATGTTTCTAAGATTTGTGGGGCCAAGTACAATAACTTCAGTTTTATCTGAGTTTAAAAGCAGGAAATTAGAGGTCATCCATGTCTTTATGTCTGTAAGACAATCCTGCAGTTTAGCTAATTGGTGTGTGTCCTCTGGCTTCATGGATAGATAAAGCTGGG
Source organism: Thalassophryne amazonica (assembly GCF_902500255.1). Lineage (NCBI taxonomy): Eukaryota > Metazoa > Chordata > Actinopteri > Batrachoidiformes > Batrachoididae > Thalassophryne > Thalassophryne amazonica. The sequence goes on from NC_047122.1 coordinate 17,648,216, forward strand.
TATCATCTGCGTAACAATGAAAATTTAAGCAATACCGTCTAATAATACTGCCTAAGGGAAGCATGTATAAAGTGAATAAAATTGGTCCTAGCACAGAACCTTGTGGAACTCCATAATTAACTTTAGTCTGTGAAGAAGATTCCCCATTTACATGAACAAATTGTAATCTATTAGACAAATATGATTCAAACCACCGCAGCGCAGTGCCTTTAATACCTATGGCATGCTCTAATCTCTGTAATAAAATTTTATGGTCAACAGTATCAAAAGCAGCACTGAGGTCTAACAGAACAAGCACAGAGATGAGTCCACTGTCCGAGGCCATAAGAAGATCATTTGTAACCTTCACTAATGCTGTTTCTGTACTATGATGAATTCTAAAACCTGACTGAAACTCTTCAAATAGACCATTCCTCTGCAGATGATCAGTTAGCTGTTTTACAACTACCCTTTCAAGAATTTTTGAGAGAAAAGGAAGGTTGGAGATTGGCCTATAATTAGCTAAGATAGCTGGGTCAAGTGATGGCTTTTTAAGTAATGGTTTAATTACTGCCACCTTAAAAGCCTGTGGTACATAGCCAACTAACAAAGATAGATTGATCATATTTAAGATCGAAGCATTAAATAATGGTAGGGCTTCCTTGAGCAGCCTGGTAGGAATGGGGTCTAATAAACATGTTGATGGTTTGGATGAAGTAACTAATGAAAATAACTCAGACAGAACAATCGGAGAGAAAGAGTCTAACCAAATACCAGCATCACTGAAAGCAGCCAAAGATAACGATATGTCTTTGGGATGGTTATGAGTAATTTTTTTCTCTAATAGTTAAAATTTTGTTAGCAAAGAAAGTCATGAAGTCATTACTAGTTAAAGTTAATGGAATACTCAGCTCAATAGAGCTCTGACTCTTTGTCAGCCTGGCTACAGTGCTGAAAAGAAACCTGGGCTTGTTCTTATTTTCTTCAATTAGTGATGAGTAGAAAGATGTCCTAGCTTTACGGAGGGCTTTTTTATAGAGCAACAGACTCTTTTTCCAGGCTAAGTGAAGATCTTCTAAATTAGTGAGACGCCATTTCCTCTCCAACTTACGGGTTATCTGCTTTAAGCTACGAGTTTGTGAGTTATACCACGGAGTCAGGCACTTCTGATTTAAAGCTCTCTTTTTTAGAGGAGCTACAGCATCCAAAGTTGTCTTCAATGAGGATGTAAAACTATTGACGAGATACTCTATCTCACTTACAGAGTTTAGGTAGCTACTCTGCACTGTGTTGGTATATGGCATTAGAGAACATAAAGAAGGAATCATATCCTTAAACCTAGTTACAGTGCTTTCTGAAAGACTTCTAGTGTAATGAAACTTATTCCCCACTGCTGGGTAGTCCATCAGAGTAAATGTAAATGTTATTAAGAAATGATCAGACAGAAGGGAGTTTTCAGGGAATACTGTTAAGTCTTCTATTTCCATACCATAAGTCAGAACAAGATCTAAGATATGATTAAAGTGGTGGGTGGACTCATTTACTTTTTGAGCAAAGCCAATAGAGTCTAATAATAGATTAAATGCAGTGTTAAGGCTGTCATTCTCAGCATCTGTGTGGATGTTAAAATCGCCCACTATAATTATCTTATCTGAGCTAAGCACTAAGTCAGACAAAGGTCTGAAAATTCACAGAGAAACTCACAGTAACGACCAGGTGGACGATAGATAATAACAAATAAAACTGGTTTTTGGGACTTCCAATTTGGATGGACAAGACTAAGAGTCAAGCTTTCAAATGAATTAAAGCTCTGTCTGGGTTTTTGATTAATTAATAAGCTGGAATGGAAGATTGCTGCTAATCCTCCGCCCCGGCCCGTGCTACGAGCATTCTGACAGTTAGTGTGACTCGGGGGTGTTGACTCATTTAAACTAACATATTCATCCTGCTGTAACCAGGTTTCTGTAAGGCAGAATAAATCAATATGTTGATCAATTATTATATCATTTACCAACAGGACTTAGAAGAGAGAGACCTAATGTTTAATAGACCACATTTAACTGTTTTAGTCTGTGGTGCAGTGAAGGTGCTATATTATTTTTCTTTTTTAATTTTTATGCTTAAATAGATTTTTGCTGGTTATTGGTAGTCTGGGAGCAGGCACCGTCTCTACGGGGATGGGGTAATGAGGGGATGGCAGGGGGAGAGAAGCTGCAGAGAGGTGTGTAAGACTACAACTCTGCTTCCTGGTCCCAACCCTGGATAGTCACGGTTTGGAGGATTTAAGAAAATTGGCCAGATTTCTAGAAATGAGAGTGCTCCATCCAAAGTGGGATGGATGCCGTCTCTCCTAACAAGACCAGGTTTTCCCCAGAAGCTTTGCCAATTATCTATGAAGCCCACCTCATTTTTTGGACACCACTCAGACAGCCAGCAATTCAAGGAGAACATGCGGCTAAACATGTCACTCCCGGTCTGAAGGGGAGGGGCCCAGAGAAAACTACAGAGTCCGACATTGTTTTTGCAAAGTTACACACCGATTTAATGTTAATTTTAGTGACCTCCGATTGGCGTAACCGGGTGTCATTACTGCTGACGTGAATTACAATCTTACCAAATTTACGCTTAGCCTTAGCCAGCAGTTTCAAATTTCCTTCAATGTCGCCTGCTCTGGCCCCCGGAAGACAATTGACTATGGTTGCTGGTGTCGCTAACTTCACATTTCGCAAAACAGAGTCGCCAATAACCAGAGTTTGATCCTCGGCGGGTGTGTCGTCGAGTGGGGAAAAACGGTTAGAGATGTGAACGGGTTGGCGGTGTACACGGGGCTTCTGTTTAGGGCTACGCTTCCTCCTCACAGTCACCCAGTCAGCCTGCTTTCCCGGCTGCTCGGGATCTGCCAGGGGGGAACTAACGGCGGCTAAGCTACCTTGGTCCGCACCGACTACAGGGCCTGGCTAGCTGTAGAATTTTCCACGGTGCGGAGCCGAGTCTCCAATTCGCCCAGCCTGGCCTCCAAAGCTACGAATAAGCTACACTTATTACAAGTACCGTTACTGCTAAAGGAGGCCGAGGAATAACTAAACATTTCACACCCAGAGCAGAAAAGTGCGGGAGAGACAGGAGAAGCCGCCATGCTAAATCGGCTAAGAGCTAGTAGCTACGCTAAGCTAGCGGATTCCTAAAAACACACAAAGTGAATAATGTGTAAATAATTTAGAGGTGATTCAGCAGAGGGAGTGCTTTAGTTAAGGCACGTAAAGATTACACTGGGAAACAAATCGTAATCTAGATAACTAGATCAATCTAACTGCGCAGATTAAACAGCTAACAGATACAGAAAAACACCGCTGTGCTCCGGAACAGGAAGTGATACAATACCGCAGTGAGAGCCAACCACCAGTTGGAAGTGCACAAAGTAATCCTGAAGGATCATCGGATGGCCACTAACAGCCTAAATCTAAATTGGTATGATTTTGCTGTGACATGTTCTTTAACATTCTCGCGGGTTACTACTTCAACAAATTTGTGGATTTGCATGAATCCCTAGAGAACATGGACTTAATTCTCCAACATTTTTTTTTAAACATGAGTCTGGATTTGAGGTTTTGTTTTAGACCAGTGACTGCCAAAGTGTGGGCTGTGACATTACTGCAGCTGGGCTCTGAGAAGTAATTTAAAGTCAATATAGAAAATTATCTTTGATTTTATGTAGACAAATATTAAAAATTAGAACTTTTTTATAAGTATTGCTGCTGCACTCACACACAGTGAACTGTTTTATACAGAAGCACATCAACATGCACCCACATGGAGAAATAACCAGCGTAAAAATAAAACTGTAAATAAATAAAAAAATCCTTCAATATCTCCTCACACCGCCCTGATGCTGCAGCTCTTTTCCTCAAGCTCTGGATCCAAATCTGCCTTCGTGCACAGACTGAAGTAAACAGGAGCGGACAACATGCATGTGCACCCAAGGATGACGCTCGCACAAGGCACGACATGACACGTGGACGCAATGTAAAGACGTCCATGACAATGTGCACGTAGAAAAAAAAAAAAAAAACAAATCGCAAAAATCATGCACAGACGTAAACACAGAAAGGTCACGTGTGTGCTGACAGTCAGACACAAGCTGACCTCTCATAACTTGTAGTGACCTTTGCAGCGCCGGTGGACTCCATACGAGCCTGTAGGCATCTGTTCTCAGCAGCGTGTGTGTGTATGCATATGTGTGTGCAGCAACGTGGTGGGGAAAACAAATAAGAAGTTGTATAAAGTTTCACTGGTGAACTGCACAGAAAACTGAGCTGTCAAAAAGTACTCCATCAGAAATAACTCAAAACTTTTTGTGGCTCAATCTTCCACGAACATTGACCAGATCTGGCTCCAAATACACAACTTTAGAATCCACTTTTGTGTTTATTTGTTATTATATTTTATTTGTTACTATATCAAGTATTTGCTATGCTTAAATGGTTATATTTTAGTTAGTTTTAGTTGTCTGAGTATGTATGTCAACTGGTCTGAACTGGTTTTATCTGATCAGAAACAAGTACCAAATAGAGGTGGGTGGATCTATCCTAATATCAATAATATCGATACCAACGCTGGTATTGATATTGAACAATTCTCGTGTAAAAAGATCGATACTCAAGCTTTTTTTTCTCCCGCACACACTGACTGCTTGCACATGCAGATTCATCAAAGTCTACTCTCTGTCTGTAAGGGCAGCGCTGCGCTGTGTCACACAACACAGAGCAACACACCCTCCCCCCTCTGGTCTTTTGTTGTTGCGCCGTCACGTGGCTCAGCGGCACCAGCCAACAGCCATGTAGGTAGGTTCAGCCTGGCCTGCCCACTCAGCGCTCTCCTCGAGTCAGCCCTCTACCTCAGGAGATTTTGTTTTAAGTTGTGTTGAGTGATATTTTTTAAACAAAAATGCTGACTGTGATAATAAAGTATTTTGTTGTCACGTATAATGTTTGGTGAAATTTTATCCTAGTTCTTTTGGATCCTTTGGATCTATGAAGCTTAAATATGAAAAAGTATCGATATCGCTATCGATATCGGCAATACTGGGCCTGTATTTACTTGGTATCAGATCAATACAAAAATTCCCGGTATCGCCCACCTCTAGTACCAAACAACTGTGGGTTGAAGACAAGGGGTGGAGCCTCCCCTCTGTCTGTGGGGAGCCAGTAAAATTAGGTTTGTGAGACTAAAACCCACCCACTCTACCACTTACATTGTCTTGTATAAAAATCAATTGTCGGCCATATTCAGGGTCTCTCAGAAGATGGAGTCTGTGTGTGGGCTGTGTGTCTGGGAACCCGGACCTGGTTTTCAGAGTGACTTTCAATAAATTCAAACTGAGGAGTATATCGATTTTGTTCTTTGTAAGGGACAGGATTGAATGAATGAATTAATGAATGAATGAATGAATGAATGAAAATGAATGAATGAAAACTGTTTATTTCGAACATTTGATACAACAACAATTACAAGATAGATCAGTAAAGACAACAACAAAAAAGTTCCTACTGTGTACCCAACATGTCCGAAAAGGGGTAGGGTGAAGCATCAGCTTATTTATCCCTACCCCTTCTTCCCCACAACCAGTAATACCCTTTGCCACATATACACATAGATTCCTACACACCTAAACCGATATATATATATATATATATATATATATATATATATATATATATATATATATATACATATATATATACATACACATATATACACAAACATAAATATACACCTACACATACCTACTTACATACAAAATACTATATATTTACAAGCCGAAGCAAAAAACAAAAACACCCTAACCCTCATTACCCTTCCTCCTCCCTATACCTAGAAAAAAACCATATTTTTGTACCGCTGTTTGAACGGGAGGGATTAACACCACCTCCATACGTTTGCCACGTTTGCCGCAAATCTAAGCAAATAAAAACTTTAATTTTGACCTTTGACCCTCATGGCCAGAACAAAATGATTGTAATTTGACCTCACTTGGCAATTCCAGGACCAGCCTCCACGTGCCTGTCATATTTAATGCAAATCGAAGTGAAAACCTTAAATTTTGAACTTTGACCTTCATTACCTTGACCCCAATGATTGAATTTTGGTAAATTTGGTCTCACCTGGCCAATTCCAGAGCCCACCAATATATGTGTGCCACGTTTAGTGCAAATCAGAACAAAAAGCTAAAAAAAAAGACCTTTGACATCAATGACCTTAACTCCAATGATTGACTTTCAGCAAATTTGATCTTGCCCAGGCCATTCCAGAACCAGTCTGCGTATGTGTGTCATTTTTGGTGCAAATCAAAGTGAAAACCTTAAATTTTGAGTTTGACCCACATTACCTTGAACCCACTGATTGAATTTTGACAAATTGATCTTGTCCGAGCAATTGCAGAACACACCTCCTTTCATTGGCCCAGACTGGTGGACATCAGCGTGAAAACCAAAACAAACATTTGACCAGAATGATGTTGACCTTTGACCAGAATGAACCCTTTAAGAGCAATTGTGGGGCTGTCTACATGTCAGGTTTGTGTTAGGGTTTAGGCTTTTGCTTTCCCCTTTCCTTTGTGTCTCGTTTCCCTGGTGTGTCTTGTTTGTATCAGTCTGTCTCTGTGTTGCTGGGCAGGGATTCTGGGTTCCCTCCTCCGGCCTACCCATCGGATCCTTGGCAGCTGCTGTGTGTGCTCACCTGCAACCGATCGACAATCAAGCCTCTGCATGATTTAACTGCAGCTCAGACATCCAGATGCTGCCAGATCTTTCAGTCTCCATTATGGTACTGACATCTAGGCCTCATCACTGAAGATTTCTTCATGTTTTGTAATTTTGCTGTTTGTCTTCCTGAAACTCCTGCTTACCCATTCTCTCTGTGCTTCACTACTCTGGTCCACTGATATTCGACTCCTCTGCATGCTCCACCCAGCTCTTCCTGTCCTCCACTATCAGGCCACTTCAGCGCAAACCTGCCTCTAATATCCCAATACAACCCAAAATAAACTGTAAAAACCATTCTCTGTCTCCGGGTTGTGTCTGCACTTTGGGCCCTATTGATCAGTTCCTGGATCAACCTTAACAGTTTGTTGGAAATCAGTCGTGAGACCTGGAAGGAGTCGGGGAACCAGCAGACATTGTTCTGATTGACAGACAGGAACAGTAATGGTAAATGGAAATTGGATCGTTCCTGTGTACATCCAAACCATCTCAACCTCATGTCTCTGACCTCGTTACCAAACCACCCCCCCGTGCCACCACCTTGATCACTCTTCAAGTATTTAAAGTCCTCTACCTTCACCAGGTCTGCTCCTTGAAACTGCACTATTCCAACAGGCTCCCAGTTATCGCTGTTCATGTCAAATTCTCACTGACTTTGGGGTCAGAAGTCAAATTCTTATAATTGCTTTGACTGGATTTTTTATGCTCTGCTCAGACACACTGGTTTTCACATGAATTCTTCACATCTCCTGCAAAACAATTAACAGCAAGTCCAATTTTAATTATAACACAATGCTAAAATACCCTCAGCCGTATGAGCATAAAAATAGGGAACAGAATGTGACCTTTTGACCTCTTAAAATAGGTCAAGGTTAGCCATCTTTGAACTTGTCCAAGGTCTGTGTCCCAAGAATGCTCCCTGTGAATTTGAAAACACTGGTAGTAACAGGACTGGACTTATGCTGAGGACAGACAGACAGATGGACGGACAGACGCAAAGTCTCCGCAATACCTGATGGCCATATCTTTGTTGTGTGTTGGGGGAGTGTGGCTGGACATTTTGGTGTTCTTTTCTTTTCTTTGCTCTCCAGGTGGTATGAAAACTGATTTGTCTGTGGAGAAAGTGCTGGCTGAAGAATCCTTCACCCTCATCAACATTATGTGCAGCACCTGTGGATGGTGCTCACATGCAACCTTAAAGACTTTCAGCTGAAGCAGATAATTAGATGGCGTTCTGCATTTAAGCCATGTGTGATTCAAGCAGAATTGCCGGGAACTCGACCTTGTGATGTTCGTTTGTGAGACGCTGAGGACCGCGCCTGGGTTTGACACATCGTGCCTGTGAAGCAGGAAGGGTGAGGGACACATGCTGTCAGCACACATCAGAGGTGATTAATTGTTTGACTACTTGTTGATAGTAACTTGGTATTTTGTTACGCAGTATATTTGAATTGTGCAGCTCGCTTCTCACTGCTGTGGTGTGCGGACAACTGATCCTCCACCTGTTGTGAGAAGCTGCTCATTTACATAAAGCTTAAATACAGACCTGAATGTGTTGCTGATAGTGTGTGCCTTTTGAAGGATATTGCTTGTAACTGCTGACTTACCTCACCTCTTCTATCCTTCGCAGAGAGTCGGTTTGTCGTGTCCACCTGGGGGGTGTTTGGCGGTAACAGTGAGTCCAGAAGCGCCGGGCTTCGATCCTTTTAGGCGCTGGAGAGCGTGCCAGCCTTCACTCCACCAGACTGACGCATCTTTGGTTTATACACCTTGTTTTGCACCAGAGGTGAAAGTAATAAATTGTTTTGTTATTGGAACTGCTTTCTGGTTATTTTAGCGCTGGGTTCCGTCAGACGCAGGTCTGCTCCTCAACCCGCGTCGACACATAACAGTAGTTCCCGGCCATTCCATAATGGACCCAGCGGCAGAGGCGGTTCCTTTCGCCGAAAAAGTTCAAGAACACTTGGAGAAAATATGGGAGCAATTACAGCATTTCGCAAACCAAATTAAACAAACAGACGCCCGTGTTACGGAGCTTGCAGCGCAAGCCGTTCCGCTTCCTGCTGCTCCAGCTGCAGCACCATCTATACCGATGCAGATAACTCCGTCACCCAGAGATTCGGCGTCCGAACCGATTATTTGTCATCCGGAGCCTTATGCGGGAGACGTTGAAGCCTGTGCTTCGTTTTTGATGCAATGTTCTGTGGTTTTTGCTCAGCGACCGGCTTCCTTCTCTTCTGATGGGAGCCGTGTTTCATATGTGACAAATTTGCTCCAAGGTGACGCCTTAGCTTGGGTCACAGCGTTGTGGAGTAACAACTTGCCTTTGTTAGGATCCTTTAAGGATTTCTCCTGGGAGTTCCGACTGGTTTTTGACCATCTGGTGAAAACGAATACCGTTGCCCAACGGTTGCTGAATCTCAGGCAGGGGAGGCGGAGTGCGGCGGAGTATTCCGTGGACGTCCGGATTTTTTCTGCTCAGTCAGGTTGGAACGCCGCAGCTTTACGAGGAGTGTTTGTAGATGGGTTAAATGAGTCATTAAAAGACGAGCTGGCAGTCCGTGACGAGCCAAACGATTTAGATGAGCTAATATCGTTGGTGATTCGTCTAGATGATCGGATGAAAGAGCGTGGACGCGAGAGAGGGCGGCCATCAGAGCGGGTTTTTTCGTCTCGGGGCTTTCCCCGACACAGATCTGGGCCGCCTCTTCTTCGCCCCACTGAGGCTCCTCCGACGGGACCTCTGGCTCCTCTTGCAGACGAGCCCATGCAGCTCGGACGAGCAGAGACCACTGTATTGCCCCGACATATAAGCGTCAAGAAAAATAATGGTGACGTATCTCCAGGTGTTCTGGGACAGGCGAAATAACACACACACACACACACAAAAAAAAAACTTGTAGGGGTTAGTGTTTTGTTTCTTTGAATAGGGGTTATAATTTGTTTGGGGAGTCAGAGGCGTGTCTGGTGGAGTGAACGTTAGGCGGTTAGAAGCCCGTCTAGGCTCACTTGATCGTTATTTTTATGTGTATTTAGGTATTTTTGTTTGGGGTTTGGGGTCGTTTTGTTTTGTTGTTTTTTATTTCCCTACATCCCTAACCCCAACCTCACTTGCCCCAAGACCGTTCATCTTGTGGGTTGTGGGGTGGTGCAGGTTGGTCACGCTGAGCGTTCTCAGAAGACCTCTGCACCTCGGGGGGGGGGGTTGTTAGGTGCGTTTTTCTTGGTTTGGTTAGGGCCCGGTTCCACTCCAGCCTCGGTGAGTCTTTGTACCATTCATCATAGGTGTTGCCGGGGTGTGGTGCAGCGGGAACATACCTCAGTCGGAGGGGTGGGCCGATCTGTTGCCGTTCGCCATTTCGGTAGTTCCACCCCTCCCGAGAGGCTGGGGTATGGTCGAGTTGGGGCACCGGACGTATTTCCGGTTTTCCGCTGCGCCTTGGGGTTGGGGCTGGGTTACTTTTTCCTGTTCCCTTCCCCGGCTTAATGTTTTGAGCCATTCGCCAAAATTGAGCCGCCGAGGGGCTCTGGGAGGGACCTGGGGTCTTTCGGGGTGCCGGGGAAGGTAACAGGATTTAACGGTTGTTTTATTTGCCCCCGGCGTTGTTTAAGGTAGTCCTCCGGGGGTTGGACTTTGATTTTGTTTTGTTTCCTTCCGGGTTCCACCTCCAGGGTTGATGGGACGGTCCTCTGGGGGGGAATTGGCTTGTGGGGCCGACTAGCCAGGTGTGGCCGGGTCTGGGGTTCCGGGGTTGTGGGGAGGGTGCCTCCTGGGGTTTGATGGTACGGTCCTCTGGGGGGCACCGTTTGCTTCATGTATACCTGGGGACCTTTGTGGGACTCCGGTTCTGGCTATTCCTCCTGGAACTGGCGGTAAAGGCCTTCTGGGGGGGGGGTTGGGCTCTGCAGGTCATTCTGGGGGTGTTGTTTGTTATTTTTCTTTTATGCATTTATGTTTGTATTGTGTTTGTGGGGCTGTGTTGGGTTTTTGCGTTTGGGAGTTTTTCTTTTCTTCCCGGGGTTGGATGGGACGGTCCCCTGGGGAGGTTTTGGGTGGGTTTTATGTTTTTTCTTGTGTGTTGGATTGTACTGGGGACTGTTTTGGGGTTTTTGTTGATGCCAGCCGGCCTTCCAGCTGCGGTGCCCTGTCCTGCTGTCTGTGGTGGACCTTGGGAGCATTGTGCTGTCTGCTTCCTGACGAGGACCCCGGAGGGAGGTGCTGTTCTCGGGCCTGGTCTGTTCGGTCGCCGGGAGGCTTCCCGTTAAAGGGGGGGTACTGTTGTGTGTTGGGGGGGTGTGGCTGGACATTTTGGTGTTCTTTTCTTTTCTTTGCTCTCCAGGTGGTATGAAAACTGATTTGTCTGTGGAGAAGGTGCTGGCTGAAGAATCCTTCACCCTCATCAACATTATGTGCAGCACCTGTGCATGGTGCTCACATGCAACCTTAAAGACTTTCAGCTGAAGCAGATAATTAGATGGCGTTCTGCATTTAAGCCATGTGTGATTCAAGCAGAATTGCCGGGAACTCGACCTTGTGATGTTCGTTTGTGAGACGCTGAGGACCGCGCCTGGGTTTGACACATCGTGCCTGTGAAGCAGGAAGGGTGAGGGACACATGCTGTCAGCACACATCAGAGGTGATTAATTGTTTGACTACTTGTTGATAGTAACTTGGTATTTTGTTACGCAGTATATTTGAATTGTGATGAGAATTGTGCAGCTCGCTTCTCACTGCTGTGGCGTGCGGACAACTGATCCTCCACCTGTTGTGAGAAGCTGCTCATTTACATAAAGCTTAAATACAGACCTGAATGTGTTGCTGATAGTGTGTGCCTTTTGAAGGATATTGCTTGTAACTGCTGACTTACCTCACCTCTTCTATCCTTCGCAGAGAGTCGGTTTGTCGTGTCCACCTGGGGGGTGTTTGGCAGTAAAGTGAGTCCAGAAGCGCCGGGCTTCGATCCTTTTAGGCGCTGGAGAGCGTGCCAGCCTTCACTCCACCAGACTGACGCATCTTTGGTTTATACACCTTGTTTTGCACCAGAGGTGAAAGTAATAAATTGTTTTGTTATTGGAACCGCTTTCTGGTTATTTTAGTGCTGGGTTCCGTCAGACGCAGGTCTGCTCCTCAGCCCGCGTCGACACATAACAATCTTGGCTTTGGGTAGAAGATGGGTCACGAGAAATTCAATATTTGAAAGACAGTTTATCTTCAAGGTTGGAACCATTTAGTAAACAGAGAACTTAGAATGAACAGAATTCTGAGCTCTAAAAGCACCAGAAGTGATTTAAGAAGTGTTTCGCTGCTTTTCAAAGCAATGAATCAAACAAAAGCTGCCACACAGATAACTACTGGATCAAATTCCTTCAAACACTGCACATTTACCAGTTGTAGAGAGGCTCTTGTGCTTTCAAGTGTTTATTCTGCAGGAAATATACAAAATGCACTCACAGGACAGAAATGCACAAAAGTTCTTTCTGTGGACAAACACAACAACAAGAAAACAAAGAAACAAAACAAACATCAACAACAAAAAACCCTGACAAACTGAGCATCGTGTCTTCATGTCACACTACCTGTCTGTGTCCTTGGACAAGACACATTGTCCACCCATGTTTAAAAAAATGGCTGAAGATGTAAATGTGAGGCATCAGTGTAAAGCACATTGAGAAATGCAGTCCTTCCTTGTTCGTTCCAGTCCAAGCAGCCAGCACACTCGTACCAAGTCTTTTTTTTTTTTTTTTGTCAAATTTGCATGTTAGCACCGTCAGCACTTATGATCAAGTATTGACAAGTTGGTGATGTTGGCACCACCGACAGTACCGCAGTTACTGAGGCAAAATGCAATTTTTAATATCCGGCCCGACATCACACATTATGAACACCAGAAAGCCCAGTCTGCAAAAATATACATTCATAAAACAGCAGAACCAAAACTGGCCTGTTAACTTCAGGTTGCTTGGTAACTGTGTGTGTTCGGGCTCCATTCATGCCGCCCAGCTCACACCTGTCTTGCCCAGGCTCCTTCTCTTCACCTATTTAATGTGTTAGCCATGATTTAGGTGAAGTTGTAGAGAGCAAGGCACTGCCAACATGGTAACATTTGGAATTGCCCTATTTTAGCTTCAGACCTAGTCCTCAGAATAAATGGTAAATGCACTGCATTTATATAGCGCTTTTCCATCTGCATCAGACGTTCAAAGCGCTTTACAATTATGCCTCACATTCACCCCGATGTCAGGGTGCTGCCATACAAGGCGCTCACTACACACCGGGAGCAATAGGGGATTAAAGACCTTGCCCAAGGGCCCTTAGTGAAAACCACAGACTGTATTTTTACTGGACAAACCTTGCGTGACGTCCAAGGGCGTAGGTTTGGTCTCAGCTTTGGTAGGGACAATACCACCGCCCCCCCCCCCGGCCCCCCTGCCCACCACCACCACCTCCTAACCCACTCATACCATTAGACGTACAAGTACAGCATAATACATAACATGTGACGACATAATGCTGAATAATTTAACACTTTATTTACATTATTAAGTGTGTAGGCAAACAAACAAATAGCTTAAATAACAAAATTGCACCCAAAATCACGAATCTATTCTATAGGCCTACACCTGAGAGAACAAGACAACAAAAAAATACTTGTGGAGCTAACAAAAAAAAAAAAGAATACGTTTTTGCAACCAAGATGTATAATCTATTCTCTTCATCAATAATGCAGTTGTAGGTATCTGGCAACCTAATCTGCCAAAAAAAGGGCTTTTCAATGATATATGGTGTATTACGGTAAACGTAAAATTTCAACACTGACAGCAAGCCAAGAACCCGTGCTTTCCAACAGTATGCTATATGGTGCATATATTACGGTAAAGTGCGTTCGGTGACTTTTGAAGGGAAAAGTATGAAAAAGAGCGCAAAAGTGACAGAAAAGTACAGAGACAGACAGCAAACATAAATGTAGTAATTTTTGAGGAAAAGGCAGGGTGTTAGTGTCATTTGTGAAGGTGTGTTTGTGTGGGTGTGCAGTTTAAGTGTGGCGCACAGCATTGTTCTCAAGCCCCCCCCCCCCCCCCCGCCCTTCTTGTTTTTCTGCACCGGAGCAGTGTTGCCAGATATGAAATATGAAACTATCGTACCAAAACCTCAAAATTATCGTATTTTAGGAGAAATTATCGTACACAAACAAAACGCATACAACGTAGCTATTTTAGCGTTTTTTTTTAATTTACAAAGAATTTTATGTCACATTTTTAAACAGTAATTATAGTAATGGGGAAACTATGGCACAAAAAGAACGCAAATGCACAAGCAAATGCACTACCAGACTAGAAAGATTTTTTTTTTTCTGTGAAGGGACACAAACGTGTTAATTACCAGACTAGAAAGAGTCGAATTCAACCTCGAGGTCGCTGTCATCATCCGATGCCATGGACACTTGTGCAGATTTTGTTGAACACAGAAAAAATGTTGACACCTCCATAAGGAACTTTAACTTTTTATTTTTCTTGTATATCTCTTTGCTCTTGTGTTTTGTTCGTTTGTTATTGCATTTGTTGAAATAAAGTTTTGAAAAAAAAAAGATGTTGGTTGGGGAATCTTCCTGTCACGGCAGAGATTGGATGGAACTCATTACTCTGTATGGAGAGGGGGCGGGCTTTCAAATGACGGTCGCCCAGAGCCAGCAGCAGCCCTGTGTGTGGTGTGTCTTTGATGCCGCCTGAGTGCAACGCCTGCAAAATGATTCTTGGGTGTCAGAGAGAGATGCGTGTTTGGGCAACCAACTGAAATTATCGTACATATTGGATTTTTTCCCATTATTGATCGTACATCATACAGAGGGCAAAACTATCGTACAAATACGATAATTATCGTACATCTGGCAACACTGCACCGGAGCCACCCATCCTCTGCGCTCTGGGACCTCCCACTTTACAAATGAAGCACTGCCTGCCACGAGATAGAAGAATGTGAGCCAATGAAATTGCAACATGGGTAACCCTGTCACTCTGGCACGTTGAAAACACAAAACATGACGACTAAAATTATAGTATCGAGTTCGCAAAAAATAGTGAATGATTTTGTTATATTAAAAAAATGCTAAATATTGGTAGGGACTATTTTGCCATCCCAAAATATTGGTTGTGACTTGTCCCTATGGTCCATATGCAAACCTACGCCCCTGGTGACGTCACCCGTAGGTTTGCCATAGAGACCTAGAACAGCTGATATGAAGCTAAAAATTTGCTGCTCTGGGTATCGCCATGTTAGTTATTTTTTCAGTAATTGTAAATTAACAGGACCTAACAGATCAGATTACTAATTGCTGCTAAAAGTGCTAACTCACTCACTCACCACGAATACTAGAGCAGGCATGAGGCCTTGTCCACAAAATCATCTTTTTGTCTGTATCGTTTTCAAACAGTGTTCTGTAAACATGGCAACATTTCAACATTTATCTGTATCCTAACTAAGTATGTATGCCAGGCCTGTATGTGGTGCTATATGTTGTGTGAGTGCATGAACGTGCATTTTCCATCATTTGCTGGACTGTCTATGGAAAACAACACATCCATGAAAAATACAAAAAGATAAAAAAAAACATCATTGCAGTGACTGAATAAAGTAATATGACTGTTCTCCTGTTCAGAAAACTCACTTTTGTCCTCATCCAACCAGACTGGAGTGTCGTACGGAAAACCTTTGTATTATACAGAGACCGGAGTGCAACACACAAAAAACCCCACAAACCTTTGGATTATACAAAAACCAGACCACCACACTATAAAACTTTGGATTATACAAAAACCAGAGCACTGCACGGAAAACTCTCAATTAAAAAAAAAACAAAAACAGCGCACCGCACGAAAAAAATTCTGGATCATGCAAAAACCAGAGCATCTCAAGGAAAAACTGGATTATACAAAAACCTGAGCACTTCATGGAAAAATTATGAATTAAAGGGATGCACCAATACCAGTTTTTCCAGACTGAGTACAAGTACATACATTTGTGTATTTGTCGATACTGAGTACCGATATGAATGCTTAATGATACCATTACAGTTTTATGATGACTTTGAAATCATGTTTTCTTCATCAGCTGTTTCTTACTTTTTGACTGTAACTGCTACCAAAATCATTTGCTTTGTTTTTATTCACAAACATTTCACTTAAACACGCAACTTCACTTTTTGACTGCAACAAATTGTTCTTGTATCCCAGACACCGGAAGGCTACAAGAACACCAGGCAGAATGCAACCTGACTGCTGCACAACACACCTGGACTCCATTTGTGACACAGGGCAGTCGGTTCCCATCTGTATTGCACTCGGCCCCCACTGGGTAAATCCTGTGCCCACGCAGGTGCAGGTCCACCTCACCCAAGCCCCACCCAGGCTAATCGGCCACGGTCTGTGGTGGCTCGCCATTGCGGTATGTCGGCCAGCCGCATTCACATTGTTTTGACTGCTGTCGGGGTGTTGTGTCGACCGCTTGTATTGCAGTCAGACTGCGCTGAGGCAGCTCCTCAACCGCCGTTGGACCTTTGGCACCGCAAGCGCACCTCAAAACTGGTGTCATGTGCACTACATTCAGGCTGGCTGCGGGAATGGGCCCGGCTGTTCTAAATGCACTGTGAATGTGGGGTGAATGTGCTGCTTATTTCATAGTAAACTCAGGAAGCATGCATTGGTGCTGCACTTTGCTTCATACAAGACACTGAGGAACCATCCTGGGTCCTGGATCTCAACTACTCAGGCAATCAGTCCATCCCACCTTTTGACCCTGCTGGAACCAGGTGAGATATGGTGAGATATCACCTTGGTCATCTCCAGTTGCTGGTGTCCTCAACACTCCGCATCCGTGTCCTGGATCATGCACAGAAAAATGTCACCACTGATGTTTCATTACACTGCAAGTGACAGAACTCATCGGAGTCTCCCGAAGGAACCACTCGGTTGACACAAAGTTGTACCCAAGGATCCTCTAAAAAGACCTGGTATCAAACACATTTATGTCATTGGTTGGACTTCAAGTCTCACAACCACACAGTAAAGGCAGCTTGACACTTGCACAAATTTAATCCCCGCACTGCCACGTAATTCATCATGCCAATGTGACCTGCTTTGTCCTGTTGGATGCCACACTGTGTGATGCTGGACACCACGTTATATAAAATAATTATTTCATAGCCGATGACACATTTGCTCTCAGAACTTGGCTGATGAATCCATTCTCTCAACGCTCCGGGAATCACAGAGGGATTACGTCCAGCTCCAACTTCTTTTGTGTGCTTCATGAGGTGGAGAACACATTTGGAATTGTCTCAAAAGTAATTATTTCTAATATACAGTGGGGAAAATAAGTATTTGACCCCTGTCAGTTTTGCAGGTTTTCTCACCTACAAAGAATGGACAGGTCTGTAATTTTTATCATAGGTACACTTCAGCTGTGAGAGAATCTAAA
Organism: Thalassophryne amazonica; assembly: GCF_902500255.1. Lineage (NCBI taxonomy): Eukaryota > Metazoa > Chordata > Actinopteri > Batrachoidiformes > Batrachoididae > Thalassophryne > Thalassophryne amazonica. The sequence continues at coordinate 17,665,424 of NC_047122.1, forward strand.
AAAAAAAAAAAATCCAGAAAATCACATTGTATGATTTTTAAATAATTAATTTGCATTTTATTGCATAAAATAAGTATTTGACCCCTACCAACCATCAAGAATTCTGGCTCACACAGACCTGTTAATTTTTCTTTAAGAAGCCTTATTCTGCACTCTTTACCTGTATTAACTGCAACTGTTTGAACTTGTTACCTGTATAAAAGACACCTGTTCACACACTCAGTCAATCACACTCCAACCTGTCCACCATAGCCAAGACCAAAGAGCTGTCTAAGGACACCAGGGACAAAACTGTAGACCTGCACAAGGCTGGGATGGTCTACAGGACAACAGGCAAGCAGCTTGGTAGAAGACAACAACTGTTATGATTATTTATTAGAAAGTGGAAGAAACACAACATGACTGTCAATCTCCCTCGGTCTGGGATTCCATGCAAGATCTCACTTTGTTGGGTAAGGATGATTCTGAGAAAGCTCAAAACTACACAGTCAATGACCTTAAGAGGGCTGGGACCACAGTCACAAAGATTACATTAGTAACACATGATGCTGTCATGGTTTAAAATCCTGCAGGGCAGCAAGGTCCCCCTGCTCAAGCCAGCACATGTCCAGGCCCGTTTGAAGTTCAGCAGTGACCATCTGGATGATCCAGAGGAGGCATGGGAGAAGGTCATGTGGTCAGATGAGACCAAAATACAGCTTTTTGGAATCAACTCCACTTACCATGTTTAGAGGATGAGAACAACCCCAAGAAAACCATCCCAACCGTGAAGCATGGGGGTGGAAACATCACACTCTGGGGGCGCTCTTCTGCAAAGGGGACAGGACGACTGCACTGTATTGAAGGGAGGATGGATGGGGTCATGTATTGCGAGATTTTGGCAAACAACCTCCTTCCCTCAGTAAGAGCATAGAAGATGGATCATGGCTGGGTCTTCCAGCATGACAATGACCCCAAACACATAGCCAGGGCAACTAAGGAGGGGCTCCGTAAAAAGCATTTCAAGGTCCTGGAGTGGCCTGGCCAGTCTCCAGACCTGAACTCAATAGAAAATGTTTGGAGGGAGCTGAAACTCCAAACCTGAAAGATTTGGAGAAGATCTGTATGGAGGAGTGGACCAAAATCCCTGTTGCAGTGTGTGAAAACTTGGTCAAGAACTACAGGAAACGTCCGACCTCTGTAATGGCAGACAAATGCTTTTGTACCAATTGTTAAGCTCTGTTTTTCTAGGGGGTCAAATACTTATTTTATGCAATAAAATGCAAATTAATTATTTAAAAATCATACAATGTGATTTACTTACCACTTTGTGAACAACTGCATGAAAAAATAGTCCAACAGTTTAAGAACAATGTTTCTCAATGTTCAATTGCAAGGAATTTAGGGATTCCATCATTTACAGTCCATAATATAATCAGAAGATTCAGAGAATCTGGAGAACTTTCTACACGTAAACGACAAGGCCAAAAACCAACACTGAATGCCCGTGACCTTCGATCCCTCAGGCGGCACTGCATTAAAAACCGACATCACTGTGTAAAGGATCTTACCGCGTGGGCTCAGGAACACTTCAGAAAACCACTGTCAGTTAACACAGTTCATCGCTACATCTACAAGTGCAAGTTAAAACTCTACAATGCAAAACGAAAGCCACACATCAACAACATCCAGAAACGCCGACGCCTTTTCTGGGCCTGAGCTCATTTGAAACGGACAGACGCAAAGTGGAAACGTGTGCTGTGGTCTGATGAGTCCACATTTCAAATTGTTTTAGGAAATCATGGACGTTGTGTCCTCCGGACAAAAAAGGAAAAAAGATCATCCAGATTGTTACCAGCGCAACGTTCAAAAGCCAGCATCTGTGATGGTATGGGGGTGTGTCAGTGCCCATGGCATGGGCAACTTACACATCTGTGATGGCACCATCAATGCTGAAAGGTACATCCAGGTTTTGGAGCAACACATGCTGCCATCCAAGCAACGTCTTTTTCAGGGACGTCCCTGCTTATTTCAGCAAGACAATGCCAAGACACATTCTGCATGTGTTACAACAGCGTGGCTTCGTAGTAAAAGAGTGCAGGTACTAGACTGGCCTGCCTGCAGTCCAGACCTGTCACCCATTGAAAATGTGTGGCGCATTATGAAGCGTAAAAATATGACAACGGAGACCCCGGACTGTTGAACAACTGAAGTACATCAAGCAAGAATGGGAAAGAATTCCACCTACAAAGCTTCAACAATTAGTGTCCTCAGTTCCCACACGCTTATTGAGTGTTGTTAGAAGGAAAGGTGATGTAACACAGTGGTAAACATACCACTGTCCCAGCTTTTTTGAAATGTGTTGCAGGCATCCATTTCAAAATGAGCAAATATTTGCACAAAAACAAAAAAGTTTATCAGTTTGAACATTAAACATCTTGTCTTTGTGGTGTAGTCAGTTGAATATAGGTTGAAGAGGATTTGCAAATCATTGTATTCTGCTTTTATTTACACTTTACACAACGTCCCAACTTCATTGGAACTGGGGTTGTAGTAATGGATTGGTGAAACAGTTACATTTTCATTCCTTTTTATGAGTTAGTCAATATATCTGTAAAATTATGTTTATTACATCCACCAAGGACGTAATACAATCATCAGCATTTTATTTATTTGTCTGTCTGTCTGCCTGTTAGCAAGTTTACGTCAAAACTACTACACAGATTTTGACAAACATTTCACCACAGATACTGTAGATATGAGGCCATGGAAGACTCCATTAAATTTTGGAGGTGATCCGGATTCGGATACGGATTCTGGATCAAGATTTCCCTTTATATACACTTTGAAGGATTACGTCAAAACTACTTCACAGATTTTCACCGAATTTGCACCACACATAGATATTAATTAGGGCATGAAAGACTCCACTGAATTTTGGAGGTGGTCCAGATCCATATTCTGGACCACAATTTTCACAGATTCTCACCAAATTTTCACCACAGATAGACATCGCAAGCACCTCGAACATGCAAGCAGAAAATCCAGGTGTTTGTTGACCTCAACAAAATACAAGTACAGAGTACTTTCTAGATGTATGTTGGGTGACAGACAAACAAACAAAATGAAAAGTCAGTGGCTAGTCTTGTCAAAAGGTCTTTTTGCTCTTTTACTTTTGGTTTTCATGACTGATTGATTTGCACTTCCCAGCCACTGTACCACAGCACAAACACTTAAAATTCAGTGGCTGAGAGAAAAATGGTAAATGTACTGCATTTTATACAGCACTTCTCCATCTGCATCAGACACTCAAAGTGCTTTACAATAATGCCTCACATTCACCCCGGTGTCAGGGTGCTGCCATACAAGCCATACACACCGGGAGCAACTAGGGGAGAAGGATGGAGAATGATCATACTACAAAAATGCAGTTTTTATGTGTTGTGATGTGCACAGATGATGTGCACATCACTGCGTATTTTTGACACATTTCTGGTGCATTTAATGGTGCCATTGTTAATTAGGGTGAAAAAAGTGCCACAATAACTAATAAAAAATGTTTTTTTTTGCATCAGATTTTTGGTGATATGTGACTGAATGTGGTGTATTTGTGAAATTCATGGCTTGCTATACGCAAAGACTGTGATTGTCACTTTCTGTTTTCCTTCCTCCCTGTCCCATCATACTTAAAAAAAATTTTGCAGTCCGAACACTGATTATATTTCAATCATGAAAAAAAAAAATCCACAAATCTTCACAACACGGAGTGACAAATAAAAGATCCACTTTAGATCACAGCCCCTCTGCGTGGCTGCAGACCTTCCGTGAAGGCTGACATGCACCTGCTTAACAACAGCTGTACTTCCAGTGTTTGCCACCAGGTGGCCTTTCATTTATTTTCTCAAAATTTGTGAAGTTTGACCCAATTATCAATGGTAAATATCAATAGAACCACTCCAAAAAACATAAGCTTATAGACACTGCAACTGTGCATCCTTTCACCAATTTCAAGTCAATCGGATGAAAAGTGCTCCAGATTTAAGGTGAAGAAACAAACCAACAGACAGACCAACAAAGTTTGAGACTGATTATGCATGACATTTTATACCATTTTTTACCAAGAACTATTATTTCAGAAACACCTTCTCTCAGAAAGCTGACTTTGCCCTCACGGACCCCAACTGTGACCCCAACCACAACCAGATAACCAGATCATTACTCTCCTGCAAAATTCCCTGCAGGTTTCCATGGCAACATGGGCCCACATGACAAAATAAGCTATGTGAAACTACTCAAGCCCTCGACGGGAAGAATGAAACTGAAGCGAAATGAAGCTTTTTTTGTGCATCGATCGTCAACACTGAGACCACAGAAGCTCGTAATGGACTCGATCTATCGTGCGCTCGCTGAATAAACACCGACGCGAGCTCCTGCGCAGACATACGAGGTTGTTTTTCTCTGTGATGGAAATGGACGCTTGGCATTACTCTGTACAATAACACGCGTTCCCTCAGCAGCGTCTTAGAGGCTGCTCCCTAATGGATCCGGGTAATCTCAGATGCACAGAGCCCATTTCTCTCCTCTAATGGAGCTCGACAACCAGGCCACTGTGACTCAGTGACCATTACCCACAAGGCAGTGCATCAGCGCCTTGGGGCCAGACGCCTGCTCACTCGTTTCACCTTTGACCCCCACATTCGTCAGACAGGTCGGCTCTGTCCCTCCTTTCCCCGTTGCTTTGTCTTGATCTTATAAAGTCTTATTTAAGACTTTTTTAGATCTCATTAATCCAGATGAGTTCATTATTTTAATCCCTGTGATCAGATTCCTGCGATGCCTTTGTTTCCCTCTCAGGGGGAATTTTCTAGATGCTGGAATTAATTGTTGCATCTTGCATATTGTTAAACGTTCTGCTGGCATTCTGTCACCACATTTGTTTTATTTTAAATCACAATCCCACTGTCACACATGCAGACGTTCTTCTGCTGCAGGCTGAAAAACAGTTTGTTTTCCACTCAGACCACATTTCATTTTCACACCCATGGAGCGCTGGGAAGAACCACTCAGTCATCCATTATCATGAATCATCTACAGTGGCCCACAGGGGACAAGAAGCTGCTTTCAAGACAAACTCGCAGAATGCAAAAATGATTTGAGAATATTTTCGTCACAGTATGAGATGTTAAGGATGATTTCGCCCTCAGCCCCTCTCGACCATTGACGCGGGAACGCTAAGGTTTTTCTGGAACTTTTAATGACGGTGCCCAGCAGACAGGATGACGGAAAACGAGGAGACATATGCAAAGATGTTTGCTCAGGTGTGATGAATTGGACCAAGGACACAGACGCTCCAACGAGGTCCAGGTGTACTTCCTTTTGGATATGGCAGCATGGTGGCTTAGTGGTTAGCACTGTTGCCTCACCGCAAGAAGGCCATGTGTTCGATTCCTACCTGTGGCCTTTCTGTGTGGAGTTTGCGTGTTCTCCCCGTGTTTATATGGGTTTCCATATTTAAAGATATGCAGGTTAGGCGGTCTGGAAACTTTATAACTATCCAAGTCTCCCTTGCAAAAGAGGTCTCGATCTCAATGGGACTAATCTGGTTAAATAAAGATTAAACAAAATTAAATATGAATATATTCGGGGCAGCACGGTGGATTAGTGGTTAGCACTGTTGCCTCACAGCGAGAAGATCATGGGTTTGATTCCCACCTGTGGCCTTTCTGTGTGGAATTTGTATGTTCTCCCTGTGTTTGTGTGGGTTTCCTCCGGTTGCTCCGGCTTCCTCCCACATCCAAAAACATGCACGTTAGGTGGATTGGAAATTGTCCATAGGTGTGCGTGTGGGTGGGAATGTGTTTGTGTGTCCGTTTGTGGCTCTGCGACAGACTGGCGTCCTGTCCAGGGTGAACCCCGCCTCACGCTCCATGACTCCTGGGATAGGCTCCAGCCCATCCCGACCCTCAACTGGACTAAACGGTTGAAGATGAGTGTGTATGGGTGTGTGTATGAATACAATCCCTGCAGTGCGTTATTGAATCGATGGCGCCCACCGGTGTTTGCTCACTTTGCATCCATTGATGTGACGTCATTACAAAAGAGCATTTGATTTTCCATTTGGTACATGAAATTTGGCAAAATTCACAACAGTGATCATGCGGCGCCTAAGTGCCGTTTTATTTAATACTGTGAGGTTTTCTGTTATTTTCCATTTCGTTAACATTTCAATTTTGTGATATATAATCCTCAAAGGTTTAATTCTCTCTCTCTCCTGGTTGTTGTTTTTTTGGGTCTCTCTTCATCTTAAATGCCTTTCAGTCCAATATCTCCCTGTCCTTCCTCCTCACAGATCCTCTCTCCTTCTCTGTCTCCTCGCTGTCTCCCCTTGTCATTTCCACCCATCAGGCTAACGGGAGCAGACAAACGGATGGACAGATGAATACCCAGATCTGCGGAGGGGCAGGAGAATGATAGAGCAGGGAAATAAAGGAATGACAGAGCGTGACGGCACTCAGCTGAGCCCACTTCAGGGCCCGTGAGGAAACGCCGGAGTCAAAACATCAAACAAACAAATAAAAACATGCTCTGCAGATACTATTATGTAGAAATAATGCGACATCCACAGTAATGTTACTTAAATTAAAAAAAAATTAGCTTTTTTTTTTGTGGTTGCTCTGATTTTACCGCTCATGTTCGCTCAAGTGTTTGATTGACACCTGTCATCTGCCTGTCTCATTTTAATTTGTGACACGGCGTGTCGATAAAAACTCCTCCCACTTTCACACACTCTGAATCATGACTGCTTTAATAGTAACATAATTAATGACTTCTTGTACAACAACAGCAGCTCAACACCAACCAAATTTAAAGAGATTACAAATGGAAAGTTTTATAAAAATGAAAATGCTCAAGAAAATTTCATCATTATCTGATATAAATACAGTATTTGCATGAGTACACTCACTTCAAAACTGGACAAAAGGACACTTTTGGTTAAATTTGGGCTCTTGGACCATGGCACCAGCTTTGGAAGTACAACCACTGATACACAACTACACAATTACAAACACTGACAACTTGATCAATACTACAGAGTCACGACAAACAAAGAGTAAATCTAAAAGCATTTAAAAAGGTGGAAATACACAAGAGAAAAATCTAATAATAAATAAAAGAATCACTAGGTGACGAGGAAGACTGTCTTCTGGGAAGGGATGGACAACATGGAGACAATCTACATCCATGGTCGATCTAGAGACCCCTGTGTGTGGGTTTTTGTAATGTTTTTTTAATGTGGGAATGTCATTCTACATTGACAAAGACACGGTCCTTCACAGATCCTCAGCCTGGTCCAAATGGCTAGGACATGCCACACGACTGGGGTCTGAGGACCTGTTGCAGCCTTCATCCAATTTCACAGCTGATGGGTTATAAACATCACCTCCTTTACTTGATCCACCGTGGAGGACTTCTTGTTTCAGCAGATTCCCATAAGCAGTCTTGTGTTCAGTTGGGCCTTCAAGCTACTGTAGCAACCACGGCACACAACGTCCCCACCATATTTCACCCCAACAAGCAAATCCCCTGGATGATCCGTTAGCCAGGTGTCACAACGTGAATGAGGGGTTGGATTTTGACACTCAAAAAAGAAAAAGTACTTCATCCTTTGCTCCTTTTGCCCATATTGCTTCCATTATTTCTCAAAGGGCCAAGCCCATGAGACGATGGTGTTTTGTTTTTTCCAAACTCAAATGATGATGCATCACTTGATATAATAAGGTTGTTGCTTTTTTGCTTGTTTTGTTTATCCTCAGTGCATTTGTTTTTGGTAATAGTTCCACATTTCTATGTATGTCCCCAATGTCCACTCAAAACCACGATCAAAAAAATTTCACAAACTAATGTCATTTCCTCCATGCTCTGACTCACCATCAGCTTCATCTGACTGGGTGTCAAAGTTCATCCGGGTGAGATAATAGCATCACTTTCTGGTCCTGCACAAAAGATCCTGGTCTCCTCCACAGCAATTGTACATGTATCTCTTTTTGAGTCCTCATGTCTGCATATGAATTTCATTCAGATAAGCGGCTGAAGATGAGTGACAAGTGAGTGCTATGCCCTCTCTTTTTCCTATTTGGTCAAACAACAGGTGCGTGTTTGCATATCGTTTCTACAGTGATCGGCCCTCGAGATGTTAACCTTTTCATGAAAGAGAGAGAAAATGATTTATAAAGAGAAGCAACAAGCAAAGGAACTGATGTGAAGAGAGTTCCTCGAGTAGAAAAACTGCAGCATAGGTCGCATGTTGCCTGTGGTTATGTTTTCTACACAAGTGACCTCTTGCGGTCGAGTGAGTAATGAGTCCCCCATCTACATAGCAAAGCAATGCATCAATGTCATGCAGCCACTAACCATTGTAGGGCCACGATAGTGGTGGAGGGTTTAGCCTACAAAGTGTGCAACATCTGTACAAATTTTGTTTTTTCTGTATGCTGATTTTAGAAATGAAAATGATCTTTTCTATACCCTGAACCAAAACCACAGCTTTTAGCCATAATGTCTCTCAAATTTTAAGCAAGGACAAGTCTGAAAAGGGGTTGATGTTAAACTAGCCTTTGAGATTGAGAGATGCCTGGGAAGAGCCAGTGGAGTCATGAGGTCACCAGACCGAGGTGTTTGGGCAACATGGATATCTTTGCAAGAGAACAAAGGCCTAAGACTTAAGGGGCCTGGTGCTACCTGTCTTACGGTGTGGTTGTGAGACTTGGACATGAACCAGTAACCAAAGGCAACAACTGGATTCTTTGGCACTAGGTCTCTTCTGAGGGTCCATGGGTACCACTGGAATGACTTTGTGTCAAACGGTTACTTTGGGAGACTGACTCTTGCTACCTGTGGTGACATTTTGGCTACATGTTACACTTCTCTGGGTGTGATCCATCAAGTGGGTGCTTCACTACTGAGGACCCCAGCAATTTGAAAAGGTCAAGGAGTTGCCCATATTACACATGGTGAAGGCAGATCAATGGCTTTGAAGTCTGTTAGAAAAGTATCTGACCTTATTTTTTTTTTCAAAAACCTGATGGATTTGAATCACGTGTGCTTGCATGAGCCAACTTTGAACCTTCGTGCGCATGCGTGAATATTTTCACACCTGTCAATTGCGTCATTTGCTGGCAAGCAGCCTTTGTGTGAGGACGTGTGCAGTGCTCTCGGCAGATTTTCATTGCAAGGAAAATGACAGAACGACTGGAGCAGCTCTGCATCAAATTTTGCCAGAAACTGGGCGACAGCCAGGTGGAAACCATTCGGAAGATTCAGACGGCTTTCGGTGACGATCCTATGGGCATCACACAGATTAAGGAGTGGTACAACCAGTTTAAAGACGTCCGCACAACGGTGGAGAGTGGAGCCACACTCCGGTCGGCCATCAACACGCTGAAATGACCAGATCATTTCCAAAGTGAACGCTGTGGTGATGCGGGACCTTCGTGTGACTATCCGAGAAATTGCGGAAGAGGTGGAGCACTTTTTCGGCACATTCCACTGTGACAGAAGATTTGGCCATGAAAAGAGTGGCGGTGAAATTCCTGCCGAAGCTGCTGATGGCGGAGCAAAAGCAGCTTCGTGTTGAAGCCTCACAGGACATGCTGGACTCCGAAAAATGATGTCGACCTCTTCCACAATTTCTCAGATAGTCACACGACTGAAAAGCCACCAAAAGCCGTCTGAATCTTCCGAATGGTTTCCACCTCGCTGTCGCCCAGTTTCTGGCAAAATTTGATGCAGTAACGCTGCTCCAGTCGTTCTGTCATTTTCCTTGCAATGAAAAACCGTCGAGAGCACTACACACGACCTCACACAAACGCTGCTTACCAGCAACTTGTTGTGGGCTGGGGTGTTTGGCTGGCTTGGTTTTTGTTTTCTGTTTCTCCCACCAGGTGGTATGCATTCAGGACTGAGTGGCTGAGCATCAGGACCTCACCCTGAACACCTGAGGCTTGTTATCACGTGCAGGTCATCAGGACTCACAGCTGTGGTGTATTTTGTCTTAATCAGAGATTGCTGCACTTAAACCTTGAATGCACAGTGTGTGATTGCCAGAGACTCGACCTTGTGAGCAGACGTGTGAGATCGACGTCAGGAGAACAATCTCACCATCACGGACGCAGAGACCGCTCCAGGTTTGACGCCACAGTCTGTGAAGGAGGATTGGGTGAGGTCTCTGCTCTTCAGCACACTTCCTGAGGTAATTAGGTTTTGATGACTTTTATGAAGTAATGACAGTGGATTTGGTGTCCCTCCCACCTTGTGTTAGTGAGCTGTCACGTTATGCTAATTGTCTAATCAGCTTCTGCTGCAGTGGAGATTTGAACTGAGTTGTTCCGTGCCTGCAGGGTAAGAAGCTGATGTATAGATTTAAGCCAGGAAGTGTTTGCTGATTGCGTGCACCTTTGAGTTGTGTCTCTCTGTGTGGAGTTGGACTCACCTCATGTTTTCTTTCTTCACAGACTCGGTTTGTTGCAGCCACCTGGGGGGTGTCGGCGGGGTCCCTGGGTCCGAACTGCTGTGGCTCTGGACCGTTTGCGCTGTTGAGAGCGCGCCGTGTTTTCACCTCACCAGACCGCGGACATTTTTGGTTGTTTAGCGCCACACTGTTATGTTTATTAAATTCTGTTATCTTTTGAACCGTGCTCTGCTTATTTTATGCTGGCTCCTTTCAAACGCTGGGTCGGTGCTCCGCGTCCAAAACATAACACAACTGACGCAATCGACAGGCATGAAAAAATTCACGCATGCGCACGAAGGTTCAAGGTCAGCTCCTGCAAGCACGCTTGATTCAAATACATCAGGTTTTTGAAAAAAAAAAAAAAGGTCCAATACTTTTCTAACAGACCTTGTACTTTTGGAAGGTGAGCATGGACCAGTTATGGTGACTGGGCCCAATAAAGTGCGACACTAGTACCTGCTCCCAGAACTGACCTGCCCAAGAGTTAGGATACCTGCTTCCATGGATGAGACGCTGTTAGCACAGGAATACTACAAACAAGTCTAGCCACTTAAATAGAGAAGTTCTGAGTGCTTGAAACACCAAGATCGAGAGATTTAAAAAAAAGAATATGGACTTTTATGTCCAAAATGTGCATATTAGAAAAGTAACTTCAAGACCTCTACAAGCATTCTGTATTACACAGGTTGTCAAAATTACATATACTTTGAAAACACCTTGAATTTTCTTGAAAGATCCAAGGCTTTGAATATTCAGGACCAAGGTCAAGCATCAAGACACAACAACACTGACCGAACCATCAAGGACATGCAATTTGAGATTACCCCAAGAAGAGTCATCCAGTGGAATCTACTTCCACCGACATTATTAGAAGACCTATGTCTGGGCAACTTTAAAGCCAGACTTCCAGACCTCCATCTCCACCTTGCCTATTGGTTCTATACATAGTACGTTGCAGTGGTGGGCACAGATAACCAAAAAATTAACTTCAATAACAGATAATCAGATAACTGAAAAGTTATCTTTGATAAAGATAAACCTATAAACCACCCAAAAATGTATCGGAAGTTACAGATAACCGATAACCGATAAATTCCAGTATTGTCTCTGGTATATTTGCAACTACTAACAAGCTGAATTTGAGTTTTAACACCATGATCACTTTTGGAAGCATCAAAAGTGACAAAAGACTCAAACAATGAGCCAGGGCATAGGTTTGGTCTCAGCTTTGGTAGGGACAATACCACCCCCCCCCCCCCCCCCGGCCCCCCTGCCCACCACCACCACCTCCTAATCCACTCATACCATTAGACGTACAAGTACAGCATAATACATAACATGTGACGACATAATGCTGAATAATTTAACACTTTATTTACATTATTAAGTGTGTAGGCAAACAAACAAATAGCTTAAATAACAAAATTGCACCCAAAATCACGAATCTATTCTATAGGCCTACACCTGAGAGAACAAGACAACAAAAAAATACTTGTGGAGCTAACAAAAAAAAAAAAAGAATAAGTTTTTGCAACCAAGATGTATAATCTATTCTCTTCATCAATAATGCAGTTGTAGGTATCTGGCAACCTAATTTGCCAAAAAAAGGGCTTTTCAATGATATATGGTGTATTACGGTAAACGTAAAATTTCAACACTGACAGCAAGCCAAGAACCCGTGCTTTCCAACAGTATGCTATATGGTGCATATATTACGGTAAACGTAAAATTTCAACACTGACAGCAAGCCAAGAACCCGTGCTTTCCAACAGTATGCTATATGGTGCATATATTATGGTAAACGTAAAATTTCAACACTGACAGCAAGCCAAGAACCCGTGCTTTCCAACAGTAAGCTATATGGTGCATATATTACGGTAAAGTGCGTTCGGGGACTTTTGAAGGGAAAAGTATGAAAAAGAGCGCAAAAGTGACAGAAAAGTACAGAGACAGACAGCAAACATAAATGTAGTAATTTTTGAGGAAAAGGCAGGGTGTTAGTGTCATTTGTGAAGGTGTGTTTGTGTGGGTGTGCAGTTTAAGTGTGGTGCACAGCACTGTTCTCAAGCCCCCGCCCTTCTTGTTTTTCTGCACCGGAGCAGTGTTGCCAGATATGAAATATGAAACTATCGTACCAAAACCTCAAAATTATCGTATTTTGGGAGAAATTATCGTACACAAACAAAACGCATACAACGTAGCTATTTTAGCGTTTTTTTGTTTTTTTTTAATTTACAAAGAATTTTATGTCACATTTTTAAACAGTAATTATAGTAATGGGGAAACTATGGCACAAAAAGAACGCAAATGCACAAGCAAATGCACTACCAGACTAGAAAGATTTTTTTTTTCTGTGAAGGGACACAAACGTGTTAATTACCAGACTAGAAAGAGTTGAATTCAACCTCGAGGTCGCTGTCATCATCCGATGCCATGGACACTTGTGCAGATTTTGTTGAACACAGAAAAAATGTTGACACCACCATAAGGAACTTGAACTTTTTATTTTTCTTGTATATCTCTTTGCTCTTGTGTTTTGTTCGTTTGTTATTGCATTTGTTGAAATAAAGTTTTGAAAAAAAAAAGATGTTGGTTGGGGAATCTTCCTGTCACGGCAGAGATTGGATGGGAACTCATTACTCTGTATGGAGAGGGGGCGGGCTTTCAAATGACGGTCGCCCAGAGCCAGCAGCAGCCCTGTGTGTGGTGTGTCTTTGATGCCGCCTGAGTGCAACGCCTGCAAAATGATTCTTGGGTGTCAGAGAGAGATGCGTGTTTGGGCAACCAACTGAAATTATCGTACATATTGGATTTTTTCCCATTATTGATCGTACATCATACAGAGGGCAAAACTATCGTACAAATACGATAATTATCGTACATCTGGCAACACTGCACCGGAGCCACCCATCCTCTGCGCTCTGGGACCTCCCACTTTACAAATGAAGCACTGCCTGCCACGAGATAGAAGAATGTGAGCCAATGAAATTGCAACATGGGTAACCCTGTCACTCTGGCACGTTGAAAACACAAAACATGACGACTAAAATTATAGTATCGAGTTCGCAAAAAATAGTGAATGATTTTGTTATATTAAAAAAAATGCTAAATATTGGTAGGGACTATTTTGCCATCCCAAAATATTGGTTGTGACTTGTCCCTATGGTCCATATGCAAACCTACACCCCTGAGTACTTCTATGTTTGAACATGCTGCCCCCTGCTGGAAAGTACACAGCTAAAGCACAGAAGCACCATGAGAGCAGCCACAAAGCCATCTCTCTTCCCAATCACAATGCTCCGGTCAGGTGGAGGTCTTGAAAAATAAAGTCATACTGACTTATGGTTTTGTGTGAATACTGATAGAATAACTCCATTAATGTCAATTCTGTCATTTGTACAAAGTTAAAATATAACATATATCTTTTAATGTTGAATAATGCACTAATTCTGAGGTTTTGTAACAAACACAGACAGATCGCAAAGGATTCTGGGTAAACGTGCCTCTGCTAAACACTGATTGGTTCAGTCATTCATTATGTAAACCAACACGTTAATGTGATGTGTGTCATGTGTTGGTGTTTACAGATAAATGTGCTTATGTAAAATATTCCATTTATTATTTGTAAAAACAGGCATTTTTACAGAGCCCTGGAAGTGTCATCGCAAAATGTTTTGCATGTGGAGAGAATGTGCGCACGTTTTATGATGTTGTAAAACGTGCACTCAATATTGTCTTGACATATAAATGTTGGCTTTACACTGTGCGAATTTTGGCCCTTTTTCAGATGATTTTTCATTCGTGCGATAATTTTTTTGGACTGAGTTTCAGGTTAATCGCGCGTCCTGCATCGTGTAGTGTACATGGAGTAACAAGCTGCGTTCAACATCTCACGACCACCTCCCGATCGCCGATCGTATGGTCGAATGAAAATCAAACCTGTCTGATATTATTCTGTATCCTGCTGCTGAAGAGCTACAAGCGTCCAACCGCTCACACTGTGCCTGTGCAAACACTGCAGAGCTGTCTTGTAATGTTTTTTTTTTGTTGTTATTTTGTTTTGTTTTAAACTTAATTTGTAAAAAAAAAAAAAGAAAAAGAAAAAAAAAAGCCATTTGCAAAGCCAAAAAGTTGATTTGACATCTGATATAACCGGGGTCAAAATAAGTAGAACACTGCCATCTACTGGTGCCCAGACACTTAGTACTTAGGGCGAATACTGCCATCAACACTACTGGCCAGTAGATGGCAGTAGAGACCGTGAAAACTTGCCAAAACAAAATTCCAGATAATCAGTGTCTGCTACATTTAAGATGCGTGGAATTTAACAAACGCAAATACAATAATGTCTATAAATCCAGAGAATATATTTATGAGAGTTTTAGGCACTTGAGTTTAATGCTGCTGTCCATGGAGCCTGAACAGAGTGTCTGAAATACATTTGTCCTGTCGTGAACGTACTGAGATTACCCTATCACCCATAATGCACTGCTGGGCACAGCATGTGCTCACAGAACCTTAAAAATTAGCACATTACTTTAAAACTAAAACATATATCTGATATTTTCACTTCATAAAACTTCAGACATGACAGTAATTTTAAAGAACTTGTCCAAAATTAGTTTGGTTAAAATTTGAACCATAAGTTACAAATGTATGCCTCTGGATAACTTGGGTGATATTGCCAGTGTATCAGTATGGTGTTAAAGGAAATGATTTTTTTTTGTGTGTGTGTGACCAGTTCTCCTTTGCCTGCAGAGGATAGAGTGGTTTCTTCTGAAACCAGCTCTCTTCTGTTTGCAGAGGGTGGAACTATACATCTCTTAGGAAACTTAACAGATAAGTCTCAATTGATTTTAAATTTTAAAAATGTTTGCCACTGTTCAGCTTGGTTTATTACGTTATCGGTCTAAAAGTTATCGGACGACAATTTATCGGAAATACGATAATGGTTTTTAAAGTTATCTAAAAAGATAATTTGATAATGAAAACATTATCTTTGATAATTATCTGTTATCAGATTATCAGAAGTGTGCCCACCACTGGTACACTGTATATGGATCAGGGCAGTTACTGCTCCAGGTGGAGGAGTTTAGGTATCTTGGGAAGACCCAGGACACACTGGTAGGATAATATTTCCCAGCTGGCTTGGGAACGCCTCGGGATCCCCCAGGAAGAGTTACGGGACTTGGCAGAGGATAGGGAAGTGTGGATTGAGCTGATTTGTCTGCTGGCACTGTGACTCAGAACTGGACAAGCTGGCAGAAAATGAATGAATGAAAACTACACAAAGTTTTGGACTGCATTAATACTGTAGAATGCAATACATGGCATCATGGATCACAACCCCACATGGGTGCGACTCCGCGCTGTTACATCACTTTCCAGACATGCCCCAAATATACAGCCAACCAATTATATTACACCACAGTTCCTGCCAGGAAGTGTCACTTCAATCATCACCAACTGTTTGACAGCAGACGTTCTTAAAGTGTTAATCTGTGAATCTATTCATGCAGTCCATCTCAGACATGTGAATGCATCAAATCACAGTGAAATAGAAGTGAAAGGGTGAGAAGATGACAGCGGAGACAGATGAAGACAAAAAAAAAAACATGGATAAAAATGGATAAATCCAAGTGTGAAATGTGACGAAAGATGCCATTACAGCCCATTGGTGGCGGCACACAGAGGTGGATGTGCAGATGGATGGGAAATGAAACATACAACCTGAATGAAGACGTTTGGCGTTTGTTAGACAGAAGCAGTCTGCTGAGACGAATGAACAGAGGCCGAAAGAAATGGTAAGTAATAAAAAGTCACGACTTCCCTGAAGCTGAGAATCTCTCAAATAAAAAAGTGTGACTGTGATAAAGACCGTGACAGTCTGAAGCTGCCGCAAGGACCGACAGGATGAAGAAGAACCTTCACTGTTGCTGCACTTACAGCCATGCCTGACCTCTAATTACGCTTACACACAATGCAACCACTAGGAGCAGCAGGGAGCTGCAATCCCACACTTGGAGACCAACGTCAGACTTTGAGATGGTGTCTTGCTCAAGGGCAGAGAAAGAAGCAGACCCTAAGTAGTCCATGGGCCAAGCAGGTTTTCGGTGCAACTTAATGGGACCAAACAACATTTACAATCCAGCCTCAGTGCACATGACCAACACAAGAGTATATGGTGGCCATTCAGGGTGGTACAGCAGCTATAGCCAGATAGGGCTCAATGAAGAATTACACAGGGGTCAAAATTTAAAAAATGTTCTGATCATATTGAAATGTATACCACATTATTTCTTTGATCATAAAGATTCCAAAAAGGTATAGTTTGAATTATCTGTGATTGAATGTTATGGAGTTATGGGGTAAAAACAGCAAAAATGATGGTAAAAGTCAGTTTCATCTTGTACAGGGTTAAAAAGTTAAAGTTGGTCCAATTTTGGTGAAAAGTGCTGAAAATTATTGGTTGAGCTAACAGGATTAATAAATGGAATAGTTTTGACAGTGCTGAATGTTTGGTCTCCAAAGTAAAGGTGAAACAAGTTCAATGCCTATTGGATTGTATGACACATTACCCCAAAAACTGATAACTAACCATAAGAGATAGTTTGAATGAATGAATTAATGAATTTATTTGGCACACAAACTCAACAATAACACAAATACTTATAAATAGGACAATTTAACAGTGAACGTGTGTGACCGAAATGGTGTGGGAAGAAGCAAAAGCTTAGAAACGCTTTTACAACAAAAGTAAAATGTATACACACACACACACACACACACACACACACACACACACACACACACACACACACACACACACACACACACACTGTTAAACCAAACTGTCCTTTTTAACACAATAATTAAGTTAATGTAACTCAAACTTTGAAAAAAGTTATAGTCGCTTATTTCCATTAATTAAACTAACTAAAAAATGAATCGTTGTCATAACAACTCAGTTCCTTTAAGTGAATTTAAAGTTTTGGCGCATTTAAGTGTTGGTGATGTGTTTCCAGTGCATTCCATTCACTCCTTTTAATTGAGTTTATGTAACAGAGGCCAGCAGGTGTCGCTGTGCATATGTAGTTAGTAAACCTCGCTCCCAACAGCTCAAAAGAACTCTCTGGTCACTAGGCCAGAGTCCTGGGCTTTAGCCTTCTGGTTAGAGCGTCCAACTTCCATGCAGGAGATCTGGAGTTCGCGTCCCAAGGGGAGTGAATGGGCGGAGTCATAACAACACAACATAGAGTCAACAAGTAAACCAAAGAATGCATCAAAAAATCTAATCCAAAATGTAATGCAAATTTTTTAGGCAGAAATCTATTTGTCACTTTTTGTTTTTTGTTTTTTTGGAAAAACATAAACTAGATTTACATAAGTTTAATTAACTATAAATTGTCAAGTTACTAAAACTTTAACAGTTAAATTTTTGAAAATTATTTTATTTAAGTTGGAAAACTCAAATGGTGTTAAGGCAATCGGTTTCCTCAAATGGTTTGAGTTCAACTAACTCATTCAGTTTTACAGTGTATATATACATACATACATACATACACATATACGCATATTTACAACAGCAAATGCCAGCAAAACAGTACAAATTAATCAATAAACAAAACAAAAAAGAACAAGAAAAATCCAAATACAGCCAGACAAACACAGTGCACAATCCCCAAAAACAAAATCTATTAACCTTGTTCATCAGAATACAAAACGTAATTATATTGTTCTTATAGAGCCTTTTAAAGCCGATGAAGGTACCAGATAGTTTGATGTTATCGGGACAATTATTCCAAATGTTAACACCTTTAACAGAAATGCAATGACTTTTTACAATAGTTTGAATCTTTGACTTCTCCCAATACCAACGTTCCTCTCAAATTGGAACTGGACTCCCTGATTTTAAACAGTTCTGGACACGTTGAGGAAAAGGTTTGTTTTTGACTTTATACATAATTTCAATTGTGGTGTAATCAACCAAGTCCCAGAATTTTAAAATATGTCAACAGACAAATAATGGGTTTGTTGGCTCACGGTAGGTTCAGGATAGTGCAAACTAATCCTGTTTAAAACCCGATTAACTCAACTGGTACCTTTATTGTGAAGGAGTACACTGATGCTGGAGTGTCGTTTAGTCTCCTGAAGTGGTACTGATTAGGTCAAAATTGACTACTGGCTCATGGAGTGAAGCAAAAATGCTCATCACTGAGTCACTGTGCTGGAGGAGCAAGAGGAGGAGCAGGAGGAGACAGTCCTCCTCACATCACCTCAGTGTTACTGAAAAGTTTGTGAAAAGTTTGCAGAAACAAACCAGGCTTTGCTTGTTTGAGCACTTTTAATTCCAGCACGTGTCAAAGGTGACCAATTGATTATCTTTCTCTCTCTCTCTCTCTCTCTCTCTCTCTCTCTCTCTCTCTCTCTCTCACACACACACACACACACACACACGCGCTTTGTTAAGATGTTGCTCACTGAATGAGGAGAAAAATAATTAAAAAACATCCAATACAGCCGCAAACCCACATAAATGCACATTTTAATTAACTATTGACAGAAACACAATATCTGTCGTCTCAGTTTCTCTCCATCGGCAGGAGATGAGGATGATGCAAGGATTAAATTCCACACTGACATTGTTACTGACACCCAATCTGGAACCTGCCTCTCATGCACAGCCTAGATTCCATCTTTTCTTTTCAACAGCGTCTGTCTTCTGAATGCGCTGTAATGAAGTCACGGGAAAAATAAGTCACACTCCGCTCCACTCGCTGGATGTCTTGGTGGCTTCCATCGCTTGTCAGCTTGACGGCCTACTCAAGACAGGCTTAACACACCGTGGTTTCATTTCTTAATGATTGATTTAATTGATATCCATTAATTTGTGAATTTTATTGCATTCATTCCCTGACTCATGCTTTTTCAAACTCCTTTTTCATGACGTTACCGCAGAGTTTTCATTGTCCTTAATGGTTGCACAAACAGACAGAACCTTCCGGCTAAACACAACTGATCTCTACAAATGATGTGACTTCCAAAGCTGCAAAGTGGTGTTATTATGTTATATTAAAGGGGACGAGTGTTTTTTATTATTATTTTGAATGTCCTATTTTAGCCCCCGTGCACATGCATACAATGCATCCAAGGGAACTGTATCTGTCCGTCTATGCGCAAACAAAATAACTCAAAAGTTTTTTAATCTGTCAACCAAGGACAAAGTGATTTGCTTTAGAAAAAAAAAAATTCAAGTCACAGAATAAGATTATGGATATTTAGAGTGACTATTATGAGATCCAGTGCCCACAGTGAGTGGGAAGGCACATAAGGCTCAGGACACTGTGATATTAGTGCATGCAGACCCATTCAGGTCACATGTGAAAGAGTCCATCTACTTTTCAGTAGGCAAGAAAACAACACGTAATCCAGTCTGAGGGTTTCATGGTCAGAACCAGGTTGGGGTCGGCTCTCACACAGGGGTCAAATTATAAAAATAACGGAATGCTAAAATACCCTCAGCCATATGAGTATAAAAATAGGAAACAGAATGTGACATTTTGAACTCTTAAAATAGGTCAAGGTGAGCCATCTTTGAAATTGTCCAAGATCTGTGTCCCAAGAATGCTCCATGTGAATTTGAAGACCCTGGCAGTAATAGTAATGGAAACAAGGGCTTCGCAATACCCGATGGCCATATTTTGACCTTGGGTAAAAATGCTCCATTCATGCTGAAAAATGTATCACATTATTTGATTATAGAGATTCCAAAAAGGTAAAGTTTAAACTATCTCCAGCCTAACGTTGTGGGGTAAAGACAAACTTTGCACAGGGGTCAAAAAGTCACTCCAATACAGGTAAAAAGTGAGGCAGATTTTTGGTGAGCTTTAAAGTTTTTCTTTATTTTTAAAGAGACAAAGTTCTGAGGACCAAAACCTCAAGATACAAAACAGCTTCTTTCCATCTGGAGCTGGACTCAAACAACGCCAGTGTCCCCCACTACCATAACAGCCCAGTCTTTGCGCGCTTTTTAATTCACTATTACTAACCCTACTCTGAACCCTAACTTTAACCATAACCTAACCCTACTCCTACCCCCACCCTAACCATAACCCCCCCCAACCCCCGCCCCCCGCTTCACTTTTAATTTCGTGCAGCCATCACGGAATGAATTAGAATGAATTCGTGCTGCCATGAAGAAAATGAGACGCTTTTTGTCACAATATCTCGAACCAATAGATTAATGTATATTTTGTGGTGCTGAATCACGACTGGGTTGGGCATAACATACAGATTGGTCATCCCTGCACTGAAAGGTACTATACATCTGCACTCCAATCACCTGTTTTTGCACTGTTCCATTCAATTACATTTGATTTATTTAACAGTGAATATAGTTTTGTGTATTTGACTCTTACTTCTTATGGATGTGTTTTTTTTTTCTTTTTATTATTGTTTATGCACCAATAACACCAGATCAAATTCCTTGTATGTGTGAACTTGACAATAAATTGATTGTTTTACCAGCTTGGTTACCAAAGCAACGGGCAAACAAGGTCAACATCTACTGGATTCCTTGACCTCTTCAGAAGATGCTGCTAACTCTTCCCTTTTCTTGTCTTTTTTATTTTTTTCTTTTGCTGGCTGCAGGCTCACGGCCTCCAGCGCACGCAGATGAACACGGGTGACACAAAGACACACCAAAGACAAAGCGTGCACACAAACACACACGGCTGTCCCGCGGTCTGCCCACTCTCTGCCGCATCACGCTATTCATTTCATCTCAGATTCTCTTTCCGGAGATGATGAGATGGAATCATGAAAAGAATCCAGTGAAGTGAGGAGAGCGAGGAGAGGTCCTCCCTCTCTCTGCCACCCTCCCCCTCTCCCTCTTATTTCTTTCTTTTTAGATCATAATCTCTCCAATTATCTCATCCCATCTTTTCTCTTAGTTTGAATAATTATCTCTCTCTCTCCTTACAGCATCTCTCCCTCTCCTCCTCTTTCTTCCTCATTTCCTCTCTCTCCTCTTCTCTTGCTCTGGCCTCCTCCCCTCCTGAGGATGAGGTGGATGCTGGATGTTGCCTCTGAGGAGTGATGAAGGAGCCGAAGCAACGGATTAAACACTGAACGATCTGCGGATGGCCTCCAGTCGCTCGTACGCCGGTGAACGCCGTCACGTCACAGACGCTTCTATCTGCAGGAGCTATTTATAGGAACAGGAACATCCACTCTCTCGCTCCCATCTCTCACCCTCTATTGCTCCCTCAACCCTTTCTCTCATCTTTCCTTCCCCTTCTTTTCTCCTCTTCCTCCCAAAGCCAGTGTATCTTCAGTAAACGACCCATAAACCTTCTTCTCCTCTTTAACACTCCTCCTTTGTGTTTCCACTTCCCTTCATCAATATTCTCTGTTCTTGACAGAAAGCTTTGTTAATGAGTTCCAATTAACGCCAGGCAAAATTGGTGGTCGCCATGGCAACATTCGGCATCCTATTATGGACTGTCCAAGACAGGAGGATCGCGCTGTGGGAATTGATCAAGTGGTCGATCAAATGAAGAGGTTTTGTTTTTGCCTTTGTTTGAAAAATAAACTGAATTAAAAAAACAAAAAAACAAGAGCAATCAGAGATTTCTGACATCCACCAATCCGGATCCGGATCACTTCCAAAGTCTTCCATGCCCTAACATCTATCTGTGGTCCAAATTTGGTGAGAATCCATGAAATAGTTTTGAAGCAATCATTCAAACCCTATATAAAAGGAAACTTGATCCAGAATCCAGATCTGGATTGCCTCCAAAATGTAATGGGTTCCTGAAAATTTCGTCAAAATCCATGCAGTACTTTTGACGTAATCCTGCTAACAGACAGAAAGACAAATAACTAAACACACATGATTTTATTATGTCCTTGGCGGACGTTAAAGCAAAACACACCACAGAGCTGATGGGAGGGAGTGAAGGTTGGTCCTAAAAGAAACTCATGGACCCCATTTCTCACTAACGTTGACAAACCTCAATTCCTGATTTCGATTAATATTATTTAAGGTTCCACTAGCCCTCCTAGACTCTAATACGGATTGTAATCCTTGTCGGGATCTACACACGCTTCCACATGTTGACTGGCAGGTTTCATGAAGTTGTTTTGGAAATTTTGAAAAACAGCTAAACTCATTTTGTCAAAGAAAAACACTAAAATGATCCATATTCCTGATCCAGATCCCATTCAGCCCGCAGATTTACTGTGTGATAGTGTCACTTCATTCTGTGGGACTATACCTGAGACTCTTTGCAGAAGCCCTTCAGTTGGATGTGTGTTTGTAGCTGTGGGCACTAAACTCTGTGTCACTCATGGACTGGTAACATAGGCCACCTGCTGGATACCAGCAGGACTGGGTCCAGTCTGAAAGGGTATTGTCATGAATCCAACAAATTTTGATGAAGTTCTGGATGTAGATTCAGGAATTCGTTGTGTCTCTTAGTCTTGGGTTTTGGCTCTGTTCTGGGTTATAATATTATTTTTCCCCCTTTTACCCACCATTTGCCCCGGCCTTGATTTCATAGTTGTTTCATTTTTGTGACGTGTTTATTCTCTGTTATGTTTTGCTTTGCCACTTTTGTGTCTTTATTACTTTTTATTCTTTAGCCAGTCTGTGTTATCATTAGTTTAATCCTTTGTTTAGTTAATTCTTTTTCATATGTGGTATTATCTGTTATACTAAAGTATCAGGTTTTGTTTTCTGTTAATCATTTAGTCTCTGTTTTACTTATAGTTTGTTTAGCCACTTTGTTTTCTTTACTTACATACCTTAATATTGGTCAGTTCCATCTTAGTTTTCTGTTCATATGTTTATGCTTAGTTCATTCTTTTTCATGTGAGTGTTTTATTCTGACCTTGGTTTATGATTTATCTTTATTCTCATTATTCTTCATTCCATTTGTTTGTGTTTTCACTCCACGCCCCTGTACCTGCCCTTGTGTCTTTGTCTCTCACTTTGATTCTGTCTGCTTAGTGTTTTCATCCACTCACGCTCTTGCACTGGCTCACTTGCCTTTGTGTCTTTCATCACTCCACTTTGTGTATTCCCTTCCTCACTATCTTGCACCTTGCACTGTCTTCGTGCTCCGGCCTCGCCCCCTTTCTACACTCAACAAAAATATAAACGCAACACTTTTGGTTTTGCTCCCATTTTGTATGAGATGAACTCAAAGATCGAAAACTTTTTCCACATACACAATATCACCATTTCCCTCAAATATTCACAAACCAGTCTAAATCTGTGATAGTGAGCACTTCTCCTTTGCTGAGATAATCCATCCCACCTCACAGGTGTGCCATATCAAGATGCTGATTAGACACCATGATTAGTGCACAGGTGTGCCTTAGACTGCCCACAATAAAAGGCCACTCTGAAAGGTGCAGTTTTGTTTTATTGGGGGGGATACCAGTCAGTATCTGGTGTGACCACCATTTGCCTCATGCAGTGCAACACATCTCCTTCGCATAGAGTTGATCAGGTTGTCAATTGTGGCCTGTGGAATGTTGGTCCACTCCTCTATAATGGCTGTGCGAAGTTGCTGGATATTGGCAAGAACTGGTACACGCTGTCGTATACGCCGGTCCACAGCATCCAAAACATGCTCAATGGGTGACATGTCCGGTGAGTATGCCGGCCATGCAAGAACTGGGACATTTTCAGCTTCCAAGAATTGTGTACAGATCCTTGCAACATGGGGCCGTGCATTATCCTGCTGCAACATGAGGTGATGATCTTGGATGTATGGCACAAAAATGGGCCTCAGGATATCGTCACGGTATCTCTGTGCATTCAAAATGCCATCAATAAAATGCACCTGTGTTCTTCATCCATAACAGACGCCTGCCCATACCATAACCCCACCGCCACCATGGGCCACTCGATCCACAACACTGACATCAGAAAACCGCTCACCCACACGACGCCACACACCCTGTCTGCCATCTGCCCTGGACAGTGTGAACCGGGATTCATCCGTGAAGAGAACACCTCTCCAGTGTGCCAAACACCAGCGAATGTGAGAATTTGCCCACTCAAGTCGGTTACGACGACGAACTGGAGTCAGGTCGAGACCCCGATGAGGACAACGAGCATGCAGATGAGCTTCCCTGAGACGGTTTCTGACAGTTTGTGCAGAAATTCTTTGATTATGCAAACCGATTGTTTCAGCAGCTGTCCGAGTGGCTGGTCTCAGACGATCTTGGAGGTGAACATGCTGGATGTGGAGGTCCTGGGCTGGTGTGGTTACACGTGGTCTGCGGTTGTGAGGCTGGTTGGATGTACTGCCAAATTCTCTGAAACGCCTTTGGAGACGGCTTATGGTAGAGAGATGAACATTCAATACACGAGCAACAGCTCTGGTTGACATTCCTGCTGTCAGCATGCCAATTGCACGCTCCCTCAAATCTTGCGACATCTGTGGCATTGTGCTGTGTGATAAAACTGCACCTTTCAGAGTGGCCTTTTATTGTGGACAGTCTAAGGCACACCTGTGCATTAATCATGGTGTATAATCAGCATCTTGATATGGCACACCTGTGAGGTGGGATGGATTATCTTAGCAAAGGAGAAGTGCTCACTATCAGATTTAGACTGGTTTGTGAATATTTGAGGGAAATGGTGATATTGTGTATGTGGAAAAAGTTTTAGATCTTTGAGTTCATCTCATACAAAATGGGAGCAAAACCAAAAGTGTTGCGTTTATATTTTTGTTGAGTGTAGAATGTTCCCCAACATGTGTTTCTTGTTGCTAGCCACTTTTTAACCACTCTGTAAGTCTGATGTGGAAATTCGGCAAACATCCCCATTATATATTAAAAGCATCTTCAACCACAGGATATTTGGGAGGGGTGGGTGGAAGAAAGTATTTGAAAAAAAAAATCTGTGTCTTATATTTCAGCAAATAAAAAACCATCAAAGTTTGTGCATCAGACTTACAGGGTTGTTAAATAGTACCGACCGTTTCTTGTTACCTAATCACCACCTGCTTATTTAAACTGTTCCCAGCCACCACTCCTTTGCCATTTTGTTGTCTCTGTACACTTACCAGCTCTTGATTCTTTCCTGTTTAGTCTTGCTGTGTTTCTCGATCCTGGTCTGTATTTTTGGCTGCACCCTTTTTGCCTCAACCCTGATAACTGTGTTTGCTTGTGCCTTTGGACCCTGCTTGTTCATGACTGCATCTTTGCCTAGCCCTGCCTGTACCGTTGCTCCACTGACTGATTACCTATGTACCGTACCTTGGCCCGAATGAAAGATTATGAATTCTTTTACTCCAGTGCCTGGTCTGGGAGTCTGTATGTTGAGTCCACCCACTTCTTATGCCATGCATCCTCACAGCCTGACACTTAACAGTGTGAGATATTGAGGTTTGGTTCCCTTTGCTGCACATATCTTGTTCTAAATGTGGCCATACATGACTCTTTGACCCAGATGCAGATCCAGAATGAGATCCAGATGTGGTCCCTCAGTAAAGGTGTGAACTGTAACAAGTGCTGTTCCAGTCAAACGCCCAAGACCGGTTACACGGGGTCATAGGTTCAGTCCCCAGAAACAGACAGGCACAATCCCCAAGGTGCCTTTGAGCAAAGTTCAGAAATCTGAAATTGTTCCCAATTGCAGTTGAGCACCTTGCACCAATATTTGTGTGTGTCTGAGAGCATTATAGAAATGTAGCCAGTTTTTAAGCACGTCTGTATTTTTTCTTATTTTACTTTTTGTAGTAAACATCCTGTTTTATATCTTCTTGCTTTTGAGCTCATCTACAAACCAGGATTAGATGAAGTGTGAACATGATACAATAGCTTCTCCACCCACATACTGACCTTTAAAAAAAATTATTCCACCTACACAATATCACCATTTCCCTCAAATATTGTTCACAAACCAGTCTAAATCTGTGATAGTGAGCACTTCTCCTTTGCTGAGATAATTCATCCCACCTCACAGGTGTGCCATACCAAGATGCTGATTAGACACCATGATTAGTGCACAGGTGTGCCTTAGACTGCCCACAATAAAAGGCCACTCTGAAAGGTGCAGTTTTATCTCACAGCACAATGCCACAGATGTCGCAAGATTTGAGGGAGCGTGCAATTGGCATGCTGACAGCAGGAATGTTAACCAGAGCTGTTGCTCGTGTATTGAATGTTCATGTCTCTACCATAAGCCGTCTCCAAAGGCGTTTCAGAGAATTTGGCAGTACATCCAACCAGCCTCACAACCGCAGACCATGTGTAACCACACCAGCCCAGGACCTCCACATCCAGCATGTTCACCTCCAAGATCATCTGAGACCAGCCACTCGGACAGCTGCTGAAACAATCGGTTTGCATAACCAAAGAATTTCTGCACAAACTGTCAGAAACCGTCTCAGGGAAGCTCATCTGCATGCTCGTCGTCCTCATCGGGGTCTCGACCTGACTCCAGTTCATCGTCGTAACCGACATGAGTGGGCAAATGCTCACATTCGCTGGCGTTTGGCACGTTGGAGAGGTGTTCTCTTCACAGATGATGCGAAGGAGATGTGTTGCACTGCATGAGGCAAATGGTGGTCACACCAGATACTGACTGGTATCCCCCCCAATAAAACAAAACTGCACCTTTCAGAGTGGCCTTTTATTGTGGGCAGTCTAAGGCACACCTGTGCACTAATCATGGTGTCTAATCAGCATCTTGGTATGGCACACCTGTGAGGTGAAATGGATTATCTCAGCAAAGGAGAAGTGCTCATTATCACAGATTTCGACTGGTTTGTGAACAATATTTGAGGGAAATGGTGATATTGTGTATGTGGAAAAAGTTTTAGATCTTTGAGTTCATCTCATACAAAATGGGAGCAAAACCAAAAGTGTTGCGTTTATATTTTTGTTGAGTATTTGCCTCATCTTTCAGTCAGCTTCATGAAACACAGCTGTGATGACAAAGAAACGTGCCTCCACACATGGATGCATGATCATGCACACCGTAGAAGTTTAGATTTTGCTTCACTGGTGACCTGGAAACCCAGAAGATTCACCAAGCAGAAGCTGATCGTGAACCTCACAGGCATCTTTGCTTCACAAAGACTTGATGTGTTTTTGGAGACAATGAAGACTGGACACAGAAACAGTCAAGGCGACACGGTCCATTCTCCGGGATACTGCCGAAAATAACAGGTGCTGGTTTGCTTGTTGATGGTTTGAGACTGATCCCAGACCCCAACCTGTAGGTAATCAATAATGGGGGGTCGCCATAAAAATGTTTTTTTGAGTTTATGGCATCATGAGGTCACTGGACACAGGTGTTTGTTGATGCTGATACCTTTGAGGGAGGAAGAATGTTGGGGCGCTACCTCTGTTACTCATCAGTGACTGAAGGTGATGACTGGATACCTTTGGTAGGACGTGTCTTGTCACTGTTGCATTGTGAAGGACCATCAGCGTGGGCATTTTCAACATATGATGCCATTCCTGAGACCTGGACAGGAAGTCTGCATTGTGCACAAAAACTTCGGCCTCAGCCACATCTCTCAAAAGCAAAGTGAGCTCCGCTTTCATCTTCATAAATCCGATATCATCGTGTCTGCCATGCAGCTCTGCTATTTATTTTTTTTTTTTTTAATCAGGCAAAAGCCTGGAATGCAGAGAACATCAGAATCCAGTGATATCTGGTTGCATATCTAATATGCATGTTCATATTTTGCAGCCATTTCAATCAAACTTTCTCATTTCGCTGCAGTGAGCCACCACTCGCCCGAAGCAGCTCTGAGGAAGCACTGTGTGGAAACTTGTCGGACTAATCCAGCAACATGCTGATCTGTGGCTCAATCTGCCTTCTCGCTTCGCCCTGCAATTTATTTGCTTCTATCTGCTCTGAGTGCAGATAAATCACAGGGGAAAAGGGTGCAATCACACTTTGACAGGACGCACACATATAAACACACACAGCGTTCAAAGTTTTACACCAGTCACATCAGCAAAATATGCTTACGTGTGCAATGTGGGTATAAAATTAATGTGAAAGTATCATTTTCATGTGCATTCAGCATGTGCATAAATATGAAAGAGGTTTTCTGTAACATCTGCACATTGTGTGCTTCATGACTGAAAATCTCAGCCTGCATCACAGCAGCGGAGGGACTGAAGCTGGAATTAATTGTTGTGCATCACAGTGGTAATTATGCACACGTGGAAACCAGCTTCTATTCCGCTGTTCAGATTTTTTGCAGGTACAGCATTCAGATAGTACAGGTGCCACACAAAAAGGGCATCACCATAGCAACACTTTTGGCATTTTGTCATTACGTGCACGAGACACATCGGAGTAATCACTCACTTATAAAACAATATGATACATATCAAGATACATCAGCTACGATACGATTCAGGAATTATACTCATTTTTGTCATGGAATAATTCAACCCAATTCTTTCATGTTGGCATTTTTTTTCATGATAAATTAGATTAAGCTAAAAGTTGCATTGTTGACCTTCAAAAACATACAGTAGTGTTCAAAATAATGGTAGTGCAATGTGACTAAAAAGATGAATCCAGGTTTTGAGTATATTTCTTATTGTTACATGGGAAACAAGGTACCAGTAGATTCAGTAGATTCTCACAAATCCAACAAGACCAAGCATTCATGATATGCACACTCTTAAGGCTATGAAATTGGGCTATTAGTAAAAAAAAAAAAAAAGTAGAAAAGGGGGTGTTCACAATAATAGTAGTGTGGCATTCAGTCAGTGAGTTCGTCAATTTTGTGGAACAAACAGGCGTGAATCAGGTGTCCCCTATGTAAAGATGAAGCCAGCACCTGTTGAACATGCTTTTCTCTTTGAAAGCCTGAGGAAAATGGGATGTTCAAGACATTGTTCAGAATAACAGCGTAGTTTGATTAAAAAGTTGATTGGAGAGGGGAAAACTTATACGCAGGTGCAAAAAATTACAGGCTATTCATCTACAATGATCTCCAATGCTTTAAAATGGACAAAAAAACAGAGACGTGGAAGAAAATGGAAAACAACCATCAAAATGGATAGAAGAATAACCAGAATGGCAAAGGCTCACCCACTGATCAGCTCCAGGATGATCAAAGACAGTCTGGAGTTACCTGTAAGTGCTGTGACAGTTAGAAGACACCTGTGTGAAGCTAATTTATTTGCAAGAATCCCCCGCAAAGTCCCTCTGTTAAATAAAAGACGTGCAGAAGAGGTTACAATTTGCCAAAGAACACATCAACTGGCCTAAAGAGAAATGGAGGAATATTTTGTAGACTGATGAGAGTAAAATTGTTCTTTTTGGGTCCAAGGGCCACAGACAGTTTGTGAGACAACCCCCAAACTCTGAATTCAAGCCACAGTTCACAGTGAAGACAGTGAAGCATGGTGGTGCAAGCATCATGATATGGGCATGTTTCTCCTACTATGGTGTTGGGCCTATATATTGCATACCAGGTATCATGGATCAGTTTGGATATGTCAAAATACTTGAAGAGGTCATGTTGCCTTATGCTGAAGAGGACATGCCCTTGAAATGGGTGTTTCAACAAGACAATGACCCCAAGCACACTAGTAAATAAGCAAAATCTTGGTTCCAAACCATCAAAATTAATGCCTCGCAGATGTGAAGAAATCATGAAAAACTGTGGTTATACAACTAAATACTAGTTTAGTGAGTCACAGGATTGCTAAAAAAGCAGTTTGAACATAGCAGTTTTGAGTTTGTAGCGTCAACAGCAGATGCTACTATTACTGTGAAGACCCCCTTTTCTACTTTTTTTTACTAACAGCCCAATTTCATAGCCTTAAGAGTGTGCATATCATGAATGCTTGGTCTTGTTGGATTTGTGAGAATCTACTGAATCTACTGGTACCTTGTTTCCCATGTAACAATAAGAAATATACTCAAAACCTGATTAATCTTTTTAGTTGTACAGCACTACTATTATTGTGAACACTACTGTATTTCATACAAAACCAGGGACCTTCTTCAGATTTTTACTACTGTGCTGCAGCACACTATGACTGCCTCTGCTCGCCTTTTGTCCACCACTGGGGGTAGCACTGCATACAGTAACAGAAATCAAAGTATAGGATAAGCCCAGAAGAACTACTTTGCTGTTCTAAACCACCACGACAGTATCAAGAAGTTGTTGATCGAAAGAGAAGTTCAAACAGGGACATTTTTCCATTAATCCACTGGCCGCTATCGGGCATGTTGTGTGACCAAGACTCACTAAAGCACAGCGCCTGACTTTTGAACTGTTGGTAGAGTCTGATGGTGCACAAATCAGAGTGAAACATTTAAGCTTAAATCAGATGTTTCATAACATTAAAATGGTGCCATAGTTCATAATTCATTTAGATTGATTCAGAAGTCTGTGTGTCGGTGATATCTATGACTTCAAAACTGATTTTCAAGTCACATCAGTTAATTGTTACACCCCTAATATCAAACAAAATTATCATGTGAGAGATGTGAAAGCAAAAAGCATTCAGTCACTAAATGTAAGTGTGTTGGCCAAAAATCTGTGGCAGTGTTTTTTTTTTTTTCTTTTCTGTTAATATTCTGGACTTTGCAGGAGGAAAAACCAGAATGAGGATTCTTCTGACACAGTAGTCCAGCCAACTTACCCAACCAAACAGCCGGACCTCAAGGGGAACCGACTCCACCAGGACCTCTGCAGGAACAGGACCGCTGTCCTGAGCCGCTCGGCTTATTTTTCCAAACCCATCAGGGATACTTTACATGATCATGTTCTGGAAGGTCAATCTTCTGCTTTAAACAAACACGCTCGCGGACACACACACATGGCTAGGTCTGAGGTTACGAGCACAGACGGTAGGTGATGCGTCACTGGCAGTGTTGCCACAGTTACTTTGAAAAAGTAATCCAATTACTGATTACTGATTACTCCTTGAAAAAGTAACTTAGTTACTTTACTGATTACTCAATTGTAAAAGTAACTAAGTTAGATTACTAGTTACTTTTTTAGTTACTTTTCCCAGCTGCCGACAACAACTCACTTTATAGTCACCCTTTCTTGACTTCAATGAAAATAAATACTTGTTTTATAAAAAGTAAAATAAAGACCTCTTTCTTGACCTCATATTTAACTGTTGACAGCACTGTAACAGTAAAACTTGCAATTTCGAACCTACATTGTTTATAAATGTAACTATTAAATTCTAACATTTTTCTAACATTTAAATTCTCTATAAACATTTTTCTTGTCGAAATTATTATTATTTTAAGCAATATTAGTAGTTGTAGTAAAAAACGGCTTCAAAACTGGACCTTTAATCTAGGGGTGTTGTGAGGGGGGGCACATCCCTGCCCCACGCCCCCATCCCATCTGGATTCGCCCCTGCTTTGGTGTTTGAGCACAAAGAATGGATAACATTTATTTATGCAGAAAACATGACCAGATTTACAGGTAAGAAAGTTTTATTGCGTTTTCACATCATGTGGTCCTCAGAAAGAGTGTTTAGGTGCATTTGAGTGGAAAATAGTGTTAGTTGTTGACGCGTCGCGGAGGATCAGCTGTTTTTAACGAGACGATACAGAGCGGCTCAGCTCACAATTCTAAATAAAGGAGGAAAAACAGTATAAAAATGTCTTTGTAAAGCTCAGTGCAGGTGTGCTGATCACCGCGCTTTAAGAGGTGAGGACGAGTCGAGCAGCTGCAAAAAAACGCGGATGAAAAGCTCACAGCTCGCTTAAAGTGGGCAGTTCAGTCGAACCCCGACCTCCTGCCCACAGACCAAGTTTAATGCTGCTGTCGACCCACAATGAAAAATAATAGTAACGCACAGTGACATGGAGAAGTAACTTTAATCTGATTACTGATTTGGAAAGATTAACGCGTTAGATTACTCGTTACTAAAAAAAGTGGTCAGATTAGAGTAACGCGTTACTAAGTAACGCGTTACCGGCATCACTGGTCACTGGGTTGCAAGCCAATAAAAACTCGTTATCTGAACCAGCGGTGCAAACATCTGTAAAAAAGTTCTGCTTGTTCTAACTGTAAAAGAAATGTGGGGTCACTGGTCTTCAAATGTGGGTAAAAAAAAAAAAGGTTTGATATGGCAGTAAAAGTAGTTTTTACCTTTTGTTTTAAGGGCTTCCCTGTCTGAATATAAGCATGTGACACAAGAAAAGCACAGTGTTTCCAGAAATTGTTGTGCTGCATTTTACTTCCGGAAAAGTTGTGCGATTTCAGTACTTTTATTTTCTGGTTCCCTGGGTCCCAGATGGCGATCACTAGCGCTCCATGTTTGTCTCTTCCCTTCATTCTAATACACACTGACTTTTAATTCATTTGTTGCTCCACAGCTGTATGCATTTGGATTTCTCTTCCTGTTGGGGCTCCGGTTCGCCCGGCGGGTTTTTGTGACATGGTAGTAATTTGCATCCTGTGAGCTTTGTGTAGTTGTGTCACCATTTGGATGGTTGTTCTTGAGCTGGCCCAAAGTTTACATTTTGCCAAGGACACACCCAGTTTTCCACCTGGCTGCAGCAGATAGCTGGAATGAATCGGTTGTCTGCTTGGCTGGTTGCTACCCAGGACCTGAGGTGACATGCGGCACCTGCACAAGTCCCATACTTGATTTGTTTTCAGGTGTTCGCCATCTGGAACCCGGGGTGACACATACCATAAAATAAAATTACTCAAATTGCACAACTTTTCCTGGAGTAAATCTTCCTGGTTCCCTCCAGCTCCGCTCAAACATATTTGCACACAGAAATCCAATCCCAGCTGCCTCGCTTGCACGCCGCCTCCCTGACTGTAATCTTGTAATAGTTTATTGGTGAGTTATAGGCCATTATTCGCCTGCTATACAACAGGCATCAGACTATGGAGGCGCGAGATAGCGCTCCTCGGGCGCTCGGCACTCACACAAAGCGTATCCAGGCACCCGGCCTGCTTATCGGGATATATACCACGGCTCAAATAGAGCGGTGTTACGGGTGTGTAGAGGAAGAGTGCACGTCCCGGAGATGTCAGACTTATCTCCCGAGGCCAGAGAGAAAGAGCGAGAGATGAGGCGAGAGCAAGACAGAGATGGATGGGGAAGAAGAGGAAGCTGGCGAGTTAGAGTGTAACGGCTGTCAGCGATGTGCAGCGGCGCGTGTTAAGACATGGTAAGTGTGTCAGTGGACCAATCCATCCCACACCTACATGAGAGCTGGACACGAGCTCATCAGCATTCTGCACACCGGTGTACCGAGGAC
The DNA here is from genome assembly GCF_902500255.1 of Thalassophryne amazonica. Taxonomy (NCBI): domain Eukaryota; kingdom Metazoa; phylum Chordata; class Actinopteri; order Batrachoidiformes; family Batrachoididae; genus Thalassophryne; species Thalassophryne amazonica. The sequence goes on from NC_047122.1 coordinate 17,699,167, forward strand.
TTCAGCACAAAATTATATGGTGCACCCAGAAAGCATTCACAGTGCTGTACTTTTCCCTCAATTTTTTACATTACAGCCTTATTCCAAAATGGATGGAATTCACTTTTTTCCTCAAAGTTCAACACACAATACCCCATAATGACAATGTCAAAAAAAAATTAGTTTTTTGTTGGTTTTTTTTAATTTTTGCAAAATTTGTAAAAAAAAAAACAACAACAAAAAAAAAACACTAAGAAATCACAATCACATGCACATAAGTATTCACAGCCGTTGCTTTATAGCTCGAAAATTGAGCTCAGGTGGATCCTGTTTCCACAGGTCATCCTTGAGATGTTTCTACAGCTTCACTGGATTCCACTTGGAGTAAATTCAGTTGAATGGACATGTGTCATGCTCGGCCCTGATCAGGTTTTTGGTCTACTTGCTTCCCCCTTCTTTGACCCACTTTCTGCTCCTGTTCTGTTTTATTAGTTATTTATCATGTATTTATTCCCTGTTCTATTTTACTTTTGTTCTCTGTTACTTTGCATTCTTTAGCTATTGTCTAGTTCTTTTCTTGTTCTGCCAGATTGTGTTTTCATTGTTTATTATTCAGTTGTCATCTATTAATTTCTGTTCATCTTTAGTATTGGTATTTTTGTGTCATGGCTTGTTGATTTTGTCATCTGGTTTTCATTTGGTATTCTTCAGTCAGTTGTGTTTTCATTATGTTATCACTTGTTTAGTTTTGCTTTAGTATTCTGTTTCATGTCTCCTGATCAGTTATCATGTCATGCCTGGTTCCTAGCTATGTCTTTCGGCCCTAGGTTTTCATTGTTACTTTTGTTCATAGTAATATTATATTCCATAGTAGCTCTGTTCTTAGTTTTGTGTTTCACTCCAAGCTGCACCTGCTTTTTGTTTTCATTCCTCTGGCATCTCTGTCTGTGTTGTCACGTCATGTCACTCCACTAGTTCTTACCCTCCTCTCACACTTTGTCCCAGTCTGCTTTGTGTTTTCATTTAGTCACATTCTTGACACCTGTTCACACATCTTTGTCTTTTTTTCTCTCCACCTTATGTTCTCTTCCCTCACTGTCTTGCACAACATAGTATCTTTGTTCATTAGCCACGCCCCCTTTCTGGATCCTTCCTCTCACATGCACCTTGTTAACACCACCTGTTCCTAATTAGTCCACATGCATTTAAACCCTCACAGTCTCACAGTCCCTCACCAGATTGTTGTTGCTTCCAGCACACTCTTCAGCCTTTTGTTCTCTGTCCTGATTAGTCTTGCCGTGTACTAGTTCCTTGCTTTGTGTTTTTTGACCGCCTTTTTGCCTCAGCCTATATGCCAGTGTTTGCCCGTGCATCAGACCCCTGCCTGGAGATGACTGCGTTTTTGCCTCACCCTGCTTGTGCCTCTGCTCCGTTTTCTGACAACCTGTGTACCGAACCTCTGCCCGAAATAAACATCACGACTTGTACCTCAAAGCCTGGTTTGGGAGTTTGTATTGTGGGTCCACCCGCTCCTGGGGTCGGACTGCCGCCCGGCATGACAGTATGATTTGGAAAGACACACACCTGTCTACATATAAGGTCCCACAGTTGACAGTGCATGTCAGAGCACAAAGCATGAAGTCAATGGAATTGTCTATAGACTAAGACGGGATTATCTCAAAGCACAAATCTGGGGAAGGGTATAGAAACATTTCTGCAGCTTTGAAGGTCCCAATGAGCACAGTGGTATCCATTTATCCGTAAATGAAAATAGTTCGGATCCACCAGGACTCTTTCTATTGCTGGCCACCCATTTAAACTGAACATTCGGGTGAGAAAAGCCTTAGTCAAGGAGGTGACCAAGAACCTGATGGTCACTCAGACCTCCAGCATTCCTCTGTGGAGAGAGGAGAACCTTCCAGAAGGACAACCATCTCTGCAGCAATCCACCAATCAGGCCTGTATGGTAGAGTGGCCAGACGGAAGCCACTCCTTAGTAAAAGGCACATGGCAGCTCACCTGGAGTTTGCCAAAAGGCACCTGAAGGACTCTCAGACCATGAGAAACAAAATTCTCTGGTCTGATGAGACAAAGATTGAACTCTTTGGTGTGAATGCGAGGCATCATATTTGGACGAAACCAGGCACGATCCCTACAGTGAAGCACGGTGGTGGCAGCATCGTGCTGTGGGGATGTTATTCAGTAGCAGGAACTGGGAGACTAGTCCGGATTGAGGGTAAGATGAATGTAGCAATGTACAGAGACATTCTGGATGAAAACCTGCTCCAGAGCGCTCTTGACCTCAGATTGGGGCGATGGTTCAACTTTCATCAGGACACTGGGCCTAAGCACACAGACAAGATATAAAAGGAGTGGCTTCAGGACAAGTCTGTGAATGTCCTCGAGTGACCCAACCAGGGCCCAGACCTGAATCCAACTGAACATCTCTGGAGAGATCTGAAAGTGTTTGTGCAAGGACGCTCCCCGTCCAACCTGATGGAGCTTGAGAGGTACTGCAAAGAGGAATGCACAAAACTGCCCATATTCATGCCTTGAGGCTGTAATTGCTGATGAAGGTGCATCGACAAAGTATTGAGCAAAGGCTGTAAATATTTATGTAGCTGGCATGTGAACTTTTTTCATGTTATTATGGGGTGTTGTGAGTAGAATTTTGAGGGGAAAATTTGTTTACTCCATTTTGGAATAAGGCTGTAACATAAATTTTGGAAAAACTGAAGCACTGTGAATACTTTACAGATGCACTGTAATTCAGCAAAAGTCAGCTCACCACAAATACATGGACGAAAAGAAATTTAAACACAAGAACAGCACAGCAACATGTGTGTGTTTGCATGATCCACTGCTGAAAATTACTTCATCACCGAGACATGTTGGTCATGTTTGCAATTTATTTTATTTTATTTTATTTTTTGGATTTTTACTTTGAGGTTTTGAATCTGACATGTTCGGGGACAGGATTTAAAAACTGAAAATTGAGCTTTCTGCAAACAGCAAGCACAAGAGCAACAGGTTAAAAAGTGAAATAAACAAATAACACAACATTTTAGCAGCAAACCCTGTTAAGTACATGCTCCTTGTGTCAAACATTATAAAACCAAAGAGACAAAGTACGAATTTTAAGTATAAAATTGATTGTAGATTTTAAATATTCCATTCAGCTTGATTAAAGTGAAACAGTTAAAATAATCTTTGCCACAAAGAGTCTGTTCAATATTTATAAGATTCTACATCAAGTCTTAAAGTAGTTCAATTTGATCAATTCAAATAAACAACCTGTCAGATAAAAATGTTTTACAAAAAAAACAAAAAACAAACAAACAAACCCAAAACAAAACAAAAAGGTCAAAACTATGAAAAAAGGAAATGGTACAAATAGAAATGTCAGCATATGTGAGTGCAAAAAAAAAAAAAAAAAAAAAAGAAAAAGAAAAAGAAAAGAATGAATTGACAATTGAATTATTATGTGTTATGTTTCCACTGTGGTCACCTGGTTATCATGTTTTGTCCTCCAGTTTACACTCTGTTCACTTCTGAGTTCCACATTTATTACGTCGGACAAGGATGTAATAAAATCACTGGCGTTTATATATTTATTTATCTGTCTGTCTGTTAGCAAGATTACATCAAAACCACTGCACAGATTTTGACAAAATTTTCACCACCGATAGATATTAGACAAAGGATGACTCCATTAAATTTTGAAGGTGATCCAGATGTGGATCCGGATTAACTTTCACTTTATATAGGCTTTGAAAGATTATTGTTAGCAGGATTGCATCAAAGCTACTTCACAGATTCTCAGGGCACATACAAGACTCCACTGAATTTTGGAGGCGGTCCAGATCTGGATTCTGGATCAAGATTTACCTTTATATAGACTTTGAAGGATTTCTTCAAAACTACTTCACGGATTCTCACCAAATTTGCACCACAGATAAATATTAGGGCATGAAAGACACTGAGTTTTGGAGGTGATCTGGCTCCGGATTGGTGGACGTCAGAAATGATTGCTCTTGTTTTCTGCTTGTGTTTCTTGAGTTAGTTTTTGTTATTGTGCAGTTCTTGTAATTTCGTTATTGATTGCCTCCATATTTGTTCTTAACTCTTCATGTTTGTTTTTCTCTGATGTTACATTTTCTACACCTTTGAGTTCCATGGTTGTTTTTGCTTTTGTATTGTGGTTTTGTTATTTCCTCTGTCTTAGGCTGTGTTTTTTTTTTTTTTTTTTGTCTTTGTTATGTTTTATTTCTATTTTATTTCAGATGTTGGATTAGTTTTTAGTCACCTTGTGTTCCTTTAGTTATCATGTGTACCTATTGTTCCTGCTTCTTCTGATTTCACACACCTGTTGGTTATTAGTTCATTTTGGTATTTAAGCCTTCAGCTGTTCCCTGTTGAGTTGACAGTTGATTCATGTTGGTCTCCCCTGTGTTTTGTGATTATCCTGAAATTACTTGTTACCCACTATAGTTGCTATGTTTAGTTTTGGTGAAGTTGATTCCCTCCGTGTTACTCCATGTTGGATTCTGTTTTGTGTCTTGGTTTATACTCTTTTTACCTCGCCCCATGTATGCAGTTGAGAGCTTAAATGACTACAGGCCTGTTGCACTTACGCCTGTGGTCATGAAGTGCTTTGAAAGACTGGTCTCTCAGCACATTAGAGCCTGTCTGCCTCCCACTCTGGACCCCCACCAGTTTGCCTACAGGACAAACCGCTCCACAGAGGACGCTATCACCACAGCGCTTCACACCGTGCTGAGCCACCTGGAGCACCAGGGTGAGCTATGTGAGGATGCTCTTCCTGGTCTTCAGCTCAGCCTTCAACTACATCATCCCGGAGATCCTGGTCCAGAAACTGACACATCTGGGCATCTCCACCCCATCTGCCAGTGGATCAAAGACTTCCTCACAAACCACCCACAGTTCATGAAACCTGGCCCCCACTTTTCCTCCACCATCACACTCAGCACCCCTCAAGGCTGTACGAGGTCTATTAGAAAAGTATCCGACCTTATTATTTTTTTCAAAAACTATATGGATTTGAATCACGTGTGATTGCGTCAGACAAGCTTGAACCCTCGTGCGCATGCGTGAGTTTTTTCACGCCTGTCGGTTGCGTCATTTGCCTGTGGGCAGGCTTTGAGTGAGCACTGGTCCACCCCTCCCGTCGGAATTCCTTTGTCTGAGAACTTCCTGAGAGACTGGCGCTTTGCTTGATCAAAGTTTTTTCAGAAACTGTAAGGCACATTCAAGTGGACACCATTCGAGAAATTCAGACGGTTTTTGGTGAAAATTTTAAAGGCTGATGAGAGATTAAGGAGTGTTACTATCGCTTTAAGGACAGCCCAAGGTGCCGTTAAAGGAGATTTTGTAATGAAAGACGTGCGGACGGATTCGCGCGTCGGCACCCAGCCACTCATGGCGCGGCGCCACAGCAAAACACCTCCGTTGGAAGTCTCACAGGACAAGTTTGAACATGCCCAGCTGTTAAACAATTTCTCGGATACTCACTCGACTGAAAGCCATCGAAAACCGCCTGAATCTTACGAATGGTTATCAACACGGAGGTGTTTTCCTGTGGCGCCGTGCGATGAGCGGCTGCGTGCTGATTACAAAATCTCCTTTAACAGTGGAATGTCCGGATAAACTGCTGATCCTGACCTCTTCTGAATCTTCTCTGCTCTCTTACGACATCCTGGGTCAACAGAGGCTTAAATTTGGAAGTTTTCAGCTGGCTGACAGCTCGGGGCGCGGCGCACCGTCTGGCACCATGGGCTGTCCTTAAAGCGATAGTAACACTCCTTAATCTCTCATCAGCCGTTAAAATTTTCACAGAAAACCGTCTGAATTTCTCAAATGGTGTCCACTTGGATGTGCCTTACATTTTCTGAAAAAATTTTGATCAAGCAAAGCGCCAGTCTCTCAGGAAGTTCTCAGACAAAGGAATTCCGACGGGAGGGGTGGACCAGTGCTCACTCAAAGCCTGCCCACAGGCGAATGACGCAACCGACAGACGTGAAAAAACTCACGCATGCGCACGAGGGTTCAAGCTTGTCTGATGTAATCGCATGTGATTCAAATCCATATAGTTTTTGAAAAAAATAATAAGGTCGGATACTTTTCTAATAGACCTCGTATACTGAGCCCCCTCCTGTTCACCCTTTACACGCACGACTGCTCTCCGACCTATATTATTCCACAGTTGTATATAATTCTCGTTTTACGTTTTACTTGGTCCACATTTTATTTTATTTAGTTGTACATATGCCTTGAATAATTTATTGTTAAATTTTATTATCTTTTATTTGGCTAACAATTACTTGCACCTCGGAAAAGCACCCTTTGGAGTTGCACTCAAATCTTGTTGCAATGCAAATAACAATGACAATAAATTCAATTCTGATTCTGATGTCACTGAATTGGATTGTGTGCCACTGTGGACATGAAATCACACTGATTTTGCACTTACCATCTGTCTCATTGCTGCCTGGATATTAGGGTTCACTTTGACATCGCTTAACCGTAACAAACACGATATGGCGGCACGCACAGGTGCTCAGGCTCATTGTTCCAGGGACTTGACAAACTGTCAAAATTTTTACTCCACACGTGTTTTGTTTGAGCACACGTGACAGGACCTCACATGGAGCAAACATCATAGTCCTTTATATAAAAAATAAAACAAACAAACGGTTTCTTAGCTTTTAGGACACAGCTGAATGTTTGCACGCACACACGCACACACACACACACACACACACACACACACACACACACACACACACACACACACACACACACACACACACACACACACACACTCAACAGAACACCTGCTTACTTCTCTGCAGCTGAACAGGTGAAGAAAAATCAACCACAGTGACAAGTAAAAACACGAGAGAGAGAAAGCGAGAGAGTGGGAGAGTGGGGGGGGGAGCCAGCTGGCATGCAGGTGAGCACAGAATGTTTATTCTGCCTCATAAAGACAGTCAGGAGAATGAAAATGAGCGTATGATGCAGCAAAAGTCAATAAAGAAACAAACAAAAGACAAATGCTTTTTCAATGGAGGAACTATTACAGTCTTCAGGAACTGGAGGAAATCTTTGTCAAAATCCTGAGCCTGATTCCACCAGTAGAATAAAGGTACACAAAGATCTCTAGTCTGACAGACCAAGAACTACAGGGGTGGAGTTTACAGCGCTAAACCGCCGTGGTTACTGTGGATCTTAAAAAAACTAAAATAAACACACCCCCTCTGGTGACATCACAGCCATCCATTTTTACCAACAAAATACAATCTGGATCACATGACAGACTCTACACTTAAAAAACTTGTTTTAACTTAAAAATGTTTAGTCTTCGGGCTGCCCAAAAAGTTTAAGTTCAGACAAGTTGAGGCAGCTTTTATAACAGTGCAGCAGATAACAGAATATTTACAGTGGAATCTTTCAAATGGTGAAGCAAGCACCAAAACTGGCACACATACTCCTTAGACATTATCTCTTTCAAAAAAATGATTGGGCACTTGAATTTTCAGGAGACAGCAAGGTAGTAATTCTATTGAAGAATTACACAGGGGCTAAAATTAAAGACACTCCAGTCATATTGGAAAACTATACCACATTATTTGTCTGATCATAAATATTCCAAAAAGGTATAGTTTGGACTATTTATGACTGAATGCTATGGGATAAAAACAGCAAAAAGGGTGTCAAAGGTCAATTTCAGTTTGTACAGGGGTCAAAAGTTAAAGTTGTTCCAATTTTGGCAAAAAAGTGATGCAAATTATTGGTTGAACTAATATGATTAATAAATGGAATGTGCTGAATGCTTGGTCTGGAAAGTAAATGTCAATGTTGACATCTATTGGATTCTATGACATGTAACATAACTATTCATGACACATGGTGCAAACTATTCCTTTTTAAAACCCTATTAACTCAACCAATAATCTGCATCACTTTTGACCAAAATTAGAGCAACTTTAACTTTTGACCCCTGTACAAACTGAAATTGACCTTTGCCATCATTCTTGCTGTTTTTACCCCATAACATTCAGTCACAGATACTTCAAACTATACCTTTTTGGAATCTTTGCAATCAGACAAATAATGTGGTACAGTTTTCAATATGACTGGAGTAACGTTTAATGTTGACTCCTGCGTAATTCTTTTACTGACCCCTACCTGGTTGCCTACTAAAAATTCAAGTGGCCAATCGCTTTTTTCAAAAGAGTAATGTCTAAGAAGTATGTGTGTCAGTTTTGGTGCTTGCTTCCAGAAATGAACAATTGTTAGTTGTCTTCTGCGCTAGTTATCTACTGCTTTTGGCCGTGGGTCCAGCAGACGACTGTCATGAAGTGTTTGTGACAGTTCTCACATGAGCCACCGGGCGTCGCTGCTACGCTGAGCATCGATGTGTGCACAAAAATGTTGACGAAAGTGTAGAAGAAGAAACTGAAGAGTGAAACTGCTAGGCTAAGTGCTAAGCATGTCATTCTGCAGTTTGTTTGTTAATAAAGCCACTTAACGAAACAAAGGCTGGATCGTTCATGACAACAACCAACCCGGAAGTAAACAAAACTGTCGCGCATGGAGCCGTCTCTTGGCAACAGCATGCGCAAGGCCGTTATGTCTGTGAAAACAGTCGACTAAGGTAAAACAGCTAATCTACAAGTTAAGCTATCGGTGTGAAATGGTGATTAGGTGGATAATGTTGGGTGACTAACTGTAGTCAACTAAGAAAGTTTAGCAGACAGAAAGATTAGGTTGCTTTATGAAACTGCGCCCAGAAGACCAAATCCAAAGTGGCCGCTGGTGCCATCTTCAAAAGTTAATTTTTGAAACAGAACACCTAAAATCATGAATAAAAACACTTTTTTGGGGGTAAGTTGAGGATGAGGATGAGGATTCTGACATTATTGCATCATTTTGACCCAGAAATTCAAGATGGCCACCATCCAGTAGCGCAAAAATAGAACTTTTGAACGGGAGCACCTAGGGTTATGAATTAACACATTGTTTCAGTGAAATTGAAGTGCTGATACAATTTCTCTAACAGTTGTAGATTGATTTAAAACCAAGGTCAGGCATAGATGACGACTGTGATTGTCATTTATCAACCTCTGTTTTTCTCCTGTTTTTTGTGGCTTTTTCCAGTTTTGTGGTGTTGCATACAGTCATCCTGCATGTTTTATGGACATCTCTAAACTTGTCAAGAACTCCCCCCGCCAACAACAGGGCCTTTTTCTTGAGGTTTTCCCACTTCTCAAGTGAGATAATGGAATCTGTGGTTTCATCACAAAGTCAGCCACACTGGAGGACACATGGAACAGTGGACATTGTCATCAAGCAGCAAGAAGAGGTCTCAGCATCACTAAAAAGTCAGGCACCTGCCTTTTATACTCATACCAATCCCTGAAAAAGAAGAAATACATATCTACTACTACAACTACTACTATCAGAAATCTGTGATATGAAATTATACAAAAAAGGGAATAACTAATTAACCTGAAAGGCAAGTGTACATAGTTAAAGCAAACAGCACCATCTTTGACCTTCATACATTACCTTGACTTTAAATCAATCTGCAACTGTTAAAAGTTGCATCAGCACTTCTATTTTCACTGAAATAATGTGTTCATTTATAATCCTAGGTACTCCCATCAAAAGTTACAAGTTCTCACTATTGGATGGTGGCCATCTTGAATTTTTGGGTCAGTAATGCAATAATGTCAAAATTTTGTCAGAATCAGAATCCTCATGGTCATTGATTAACTTACCCAAAAAAGTATCTTCATTCATGATTCTAGGTGTTGTGGTTCAAAAGTTAATTGTTGAGGATGGCACTGGCGGCCACCTTGGATTTGGTCTTCTAGGAAAAAAATGCTGGAATTTTTGGGTGGGACCTAGGGGCTAAACAGTGGTGTAGTCTACATTTTTGAAGTGGGTAGACTGTGTTTTTTGCCCGTCATCAACCTCGTTTAACCTTTTTAACACCATAACAACAAATAGATCTATACTTTCCATCTGATCATTTATATTCTATATTTGCCACTATAAATGTGAGAAATGTGTCAGAATGTAAGTAATTTGCACCAATTGCAAAATACAGTATACAACAGTAAATCTAAAAGAGTGATTAAAAAATACAAAGATCAAATACATTTATTTTTTGGCATCTGAAAACCTAATTTAACAAAGAGATTTAATGAGGTCATAAACCAGGAATAAACAATGTTTAAATCCAGCCAAAAGTATCATATGCAAGCTACTGTGTATTGTTTAACAGTAAATAAGACAACTTTAAGTCACAGTCACTCAAAAAAAAAGTGTGACTCCTTGTTATTAAGAAAGAAAAGTTCTCTTAACAATAATAAGGAGCAGATTATTGCCTCCCAACTAAGTATATTGCAAGAGTTCACTTTTCCTCCCTCTATTTAGTATCGGATATGAGCCTGTACTGTCAAACTCAGCAGCTGCAAGATTCACCCTTCATATAATCTGCATGGCCCCATGTTGTTTGTGGACAGTTTAGACGCATAAACAAAAACAAAACAGAACACACCGGTCTACATGAGCATGCACTGGCTGCAGAGCCTCAATATGAATAGACCCCGCATTGGCTGCTGTGGCGCAAGAAATGCGGCCGCCATCTTTGAAGGGGCGTCCTACCAATTAGTCCTATTGTAAACAAAACAAGTCCACAAAGTTACAGAAGATGCCTGCCCACTGTGCGGCCTATTTTTGTTCACATAGGCGGACTATTGGAAGCAGGGATGAGGGGATTACTTTTCACAAGTAAGATTGAACATTATTATTGTATTTTGTGAATAGAATATTACTTACTGTACCACTAGCGAGATGCCGGCCGGCTAACTATAGTTTAGTGCCGGAGGCTAACTGAGACATAACAGCTGTATTACAACTGCCAAAAGAATGCTCCTGTCGAAATAAAATAAATATTACTGGTATAACAATGATCAGCTAATTTTACACAGGTGGCAGAGACTGCATTATTCACATGTAGCTAATTATTTCACTTTAAAACAGTATAGGCTACCTCTCGTGTCTCAAACCCACCCACTTACATCCTTAAAAATCCTGACAACAGAATATCTGATTGTACAGTAGTTTGCAAAACAAGCTTACTCACAGTTTTCAGCAGCTTTGGTTCATTATCTGTAGATATGCATTAAAATAGGAGTTTTGTTGAAGAAAGTAGGAGGAAGTAAATAAGTAAACATTTACAGTGTTTTTTGTAGGCTCTCCAAAATTGTCCATTTTTGATTTGAAGGTTTCCCAAAGACAAAGATGTCCAGAAGAAATGGGAAGTAGCAGTAAGAGAGAAGGATTCACTGCAAATGATTCTTCTGTGCTGTGCAGTGAACACTAAGAATGATGATTTCGACAGGACAGGTCAGATTGTCTGACTGTGGGATGGTGTTATTCCATCCATCTTCAGCTTCCCGGTTTACCTGCAAAGAGTAGGTGTAGGCTTTAGTGTTAAAAATGTGCTCTCTCTCTCTCTCTCTCTCTCTCTCTCTCTCTCTCTCTCTCTCTCTCTCTCTCTCTCTCTCTCTCTCTCTATATATATATATATATATATATATGTGTGTCTGTGTGTTTGTATGTCTGTCTGTCTGTCTATCTATCTATCTATCTTCATTGCATGTGAATTTGAATGATTTGTCTATAATACTAAATACATTTCCCACTTTAGGACAATGCTGAATGGGTTGTCTGAGAAATGTTGGCACTCTTACTATAAATGGTCTAAGTATTTCATTCTGGAGTGTGAGGTCTACATTTTCTTTTTTTTATTTGAGTAGAAAACAAAGTAAGGATTACAAAAAATGTTATTGAGTGTATATATAGTCAGTTGAATTCATATCACAATTTACTTCAATATTCTGAAATGCAAAAAATTAAGCCAATACCCCCTATAGGTATATCAGAATATATTACTTTTAAGCCCACTATAAATATTAAAATTACATTCATTGAACCAACCCTGCCTCATGGCTACATGCATAACGTTTGAAACAAACAAAAAAAAAAATCGTGAAAATCCGTTTTGTATACAGCGAGTTAAGATTGATTAAACGCACTGACACTTCATTGCGCCTGTCAAATAGATAACACTGAGCGGAGCGGGTGCCCCTTCCAAGATGGCTGCCCTACGGCTCGCCAGCACCAGTAGGAAGCAGCGGTCAATGCAGGGTCTACTCTTATATATGCCTATGGTTTCTGCCACTAGTCTTCCGTGTTTTGGCCCGACGCGTCATTCCTATTGGACAACGCAAAGGTACGTCACGGCTCAGAAAGTTGGATTGGCTTGAACTTTGTCTACATCAGCCTGCCGAAAAGCGGCAATGTGCGCTCAGCATCTAAAAAGCAACGCGTCGCATTGAAAATAATGCTTTTTAGACCGTTTTTTGACGCGTCTGACATATTCAGTGTGAAAGGCCCATTAGCTTAGTGAACAAATAAAAAACTAGCTGTCGTAGGCTAGCCCACTTACCAGAAATGCAGACAGCGCCAGGTTTATCTCCTCTACTCAGGGTGCAAACTTCATCAATCGGCCCTGAAGCAGCAGGTGGACGTTTTGGAAAAAAAAATAAATCTAAAACCAAGGCCTGTTTTCTTTTCATTTTTTCGGGTAATAATCACCATCGATATTTCCAGCATTCTTCTTGTTTGTGTGCGGCTTTCGTGCTGATTAGCTGGTAGCCCCGCCCCATCTCTCTATGAGGCAATTAAAACTCATCTAGCAGAGCGAGCGGGGGTGGGACATACGGTGCACTCTGCAGTGATGGATGCCTGATGGCTGTCTTTTAAAGGGAGAAAATAAAATTACAGTCAATAAGCGCTTATTTTATTTACACCGTCACATTCCCCGGGGCAATTTGAAGTGGGTAGACGGAAATTCCCGGTCATTTTAGGTGAGTAGACGCCGTCTACCTGCATTCCACGTAGACTACACCACTGGGGCTAAATTATTATAAAAGGCCCACAGAGGTCAAATCAATCCTCAAAACAAACTAGCCAGAGAATGGTCACAGAATTGAGGTTCTTGACCCTACTATTAGTGGTCAAAGGAAGAAAAAAGGATGAATTTTTAAAAGAATAATCCAAATAAAAGAAGTGATAAAACAAGCTCATTTGCTAAAATGCTGGTGAACACTGTTCAAATAAAAAGACGTTTAAGAGCCTGAATCTTTTCCTGTCAATTCAGGTTTTCTGTAGAAGGAAAACAGAATGTGTCCTCATTTCACTCGACACTGACATCTATTTTGTTTTTAAATCCGTAAAGGTTGCGCTCTTGGCGGCATTGCATTAATTGCTGCTGTGCTGCTTTCATTTTTCCTTTTTGCTGCTGATAAGTAAAACAAAGCCGTCGAATAAACCATTGGCCTCACGGTAACCTTTCACCCGCATCATTATTTCTCTTTTTTAGTTTCGTTCTTGACCTCTGATCCCATTCTGCACACAGCAACATGAACATTTATGGGTCAGCTGGTTAGAAATGAAGAAAAGTGTTTATGATAGACTGTCAGAGATAACGAGGACCAACGCTTAAAGGTTCTAATTATTTCTGTCACATATTTTTTTTATCAAAACACCAACGAAAAAGTTAATTATTAAATATAAAATAATTAATAAAAAAAAAGCATGCAAGCATCCGCAGGACAACAAAGTCTGAATGCACTCGTGTTTCAATTAGCAGCATAATTACCCCTATCATATTTGTCTCACAAATTGTACACAAACAGTGTGAATATTAAATATCTCTCATTAAGCATTTTGAGGCGATGGTAGATCTCACGGCGCAGCTGCAAGGACTTCTCTTCACTGTTTTCACACCGATTTGGATAAAAAAGGACGCTTTATTTCTTCAGATGAATCCCACTGAAACTTACAGGTAAGAATTTATATTTACTACATGTCTTTTACTCTGCCAATCAATGCATTAATGGATGTATTTCGGTTGTTTAAGCCGCAGGGTTCAAAGCGTATGAAAAAAGCAGCAGCTTTTTAGTTCATAAAAGACGGTGTATCTAATACTGGGATAAACTGTGACTTCTAATACTGTGTTTTACTGCTTTTGAAAGATGGTGACAGTGTTTGGGGTTTTATTTTTTTATTCATTCATTTTTTTCATGCATTCTTATGTGTTTGTGATCCTTGAATTTACCCAGCAGCAAAAAGTGAAAGTGAACCTGGTTTATCAGAAGCCGACAGTGTAATCTGATGTGGCCGCGTCTGAATCAATACTAAAAGTTATCGGTTATCTGTAATAAAGATAGTTTTTTTTTGCAGTCTATTGGTTTAGCGCCATATAAAAGATAACTTTTCAGTTATCTGATTAATGGTTATCGAAGCTAAGTTTTTGGTTAGCTGTGCCCACCACTGCCACACACACACACACACACACACACACACACACACACACACACACACACACACACACACACACACACACACACACACACACACACACACACACACACACACACACAAACCTCCACAATTTCTAATATTTAATCTCTCTTATAAAGAGCGGACAATACAAGTATCATCCTTCTGTTCCTCTGTATATGACCCATGGTCATAGACATAAAGTCATGAACTGACATGAATGAAGCCATGTGCTCTTATCATGTCTGCGTGAGTGTCTTGGCATGTCCAGTTGTCCAGTGAGTAGCACGCTGAAGGACACCATGTCCTGTGGAACATAACTCACATGGTGAACATGACATTCAGATGACCAGCTGAGTGTACACATGACCAGAAGTCTATATTCACATGGGGCAGCCTGGCTGGTGACGTGACGGCGCTCGCTGCTGCCCACGTCGCCTTATGTGTTCTAATTTATTTACACATGAGGGCAGCATGCCAATGTACATGCCTCACGGTGAAGTGTTGTGAGATTATATTCTACATGGCATGATATGTGTCCCCCAGGTGTGACTTGTGACGACACAGGTCTTAACAGCTGCTGCTTGCAGCTGACACGCCCACCTCAGTGAACCAACTCTCAGCTCACAGAAAAAGTCTCACTCTCTGTTCCTTTGTTGTGTGATTATTTATGTTATGTATTTCTTATGAAAATATGTATGTAGTTGTTGTATTTATTAGTTGTCCTGCATCTGTCTGATCTCTGTGTTTTTAATTTAACATGTCGTGTGCACTGGCAGTTCCAGCTAACAGTGAGTCGCTGGCCGGCGATCAGCTGAAACACCCGATGTGTCCACAGCGATCACACATTTTATTTATTTCCCACTCTGTCTGTTATGTGGACTACAATTTACATGGTGGAAGGTTCATTAGCGTTGCCGGCTGGCTGATAACAAAATTCACACCGTGCCATGCACGCTCAGTCATGGTTGGCTGGTCCTCATGTGATCTTGTCTGAACGTAATTATCAGCATGTCATGGGAGCATGAGAGCCTGCCCACACATGTGCATTGAGTGGAGTGTTGTTCATGGCACGACATATGTTCTCCAGCTGAGTTGCGAGTACACAGCGGTCAGCTGTTCCAGCTGGATATTACAGCCATCCTGATGCGCACTGCGCTGGACAGTGATTGCACTCTGGCGATCTCAGCCACACCTGTGCTAGCTCATTGTGTGTGTGTGTGTGTGTGTCGGGGGGGGGGGGGGTGACACATTCCTCATGCCATCTGTGTTGTGGGGGGGAACGTGTAACACACTCGCACGCCACATGTGTTGCAGCGGGGGACTTGCATGACATGTGATGCTTCGTAACAGCACACTTGTGGGGCACTTAGAAAATGTGGGGCCATTCGCACAGCCCAGTTGAAAATGATCACCTGCATTCTCATGCCAGCTGCGCAAATAGCCCAGCCGTTTCTAAGTGCCCTGCGAGTGGTGTTGGATGTTCGTGTGTGACACCTGGACTTTGGCCGACTCTGGCCAAGAGTGGGTCAACTGGTGAGTCGTCCGGTATTCACTGACATTTTGCCGTAGGTGTGAAGGCTGCCTCAATTGGGCCATTCGGCCATGGTTCAACATGGCCGATGATTTCGTTCAGCTCCTCGGCCACTTTACGATATGTCCACCTGCGTTCGACACACTGTGCGAATGCTGCGAACATGATCAGATGGCAGTGCGACCTCATTGTGCATGCTGTTCAAATGGGTTTCCGTTGCAAGCAGCATGCGAATGTAGAGTGCATGTGCAATGCCCGTATGGTTGTGATGACTGCTGTACGAGGCATCGAGGCGGCTCAGATTTTTCACGATTGGCATACGATTCCTCCTTTGTGCGCCATTTGGCTTCAATTGTGCAATGTGTGAAGTGGCCCTAAGGAGTGGCTTTCATCTGGTCACTCTACCATACAGGCCTGACTGGAGGATTGCTACAGAGATGGTTGTCCTTCTGGATGGTGATCCTCTCTCCACACTAGAATGCTGGAGCTCCGACAGAGTGACCATTGGGTTCTTGGTCACCTCCCTGACTAAGGACCTTCACCCCTGATTGTTCAGTTTCGACGTATGGCCAGCTCTAGGAAGAGTCCTGGTGGACCAAACTTCTTCCATTTATGGATGATGGAGGTCACTGTGCTCATAGGACCTTCAAAGCAGCAGAAATGTTTCTGTACCCTTCCCCAGATTTGTGTCTTGAGACAATCCTGTCTCGGAGGTCTACAGACAATTTCTTTGACTTAATGCTTGGTGTGTGCTTTGATATGCACTGTCTACTGTGGGACCTTATATGTAGACAGGTGTGTGTCTTTTCAAATCAAGCCCACTCAACTGAATTTACCCAAGGTGGACTCCAGTTAAACTGTAGAAACATCTCAAGGATGATCAGTGGAAACAGGACGCACCTGAGCTCAATTTTGACCTTCATGGCAAAGGCTGTGAATACTTATATACATGTGATTTCTTAGTTCATTTTTTTTTTCATTTTTAATACATTTGCAATAATTAAAAAAAAAACTTTTTTTCACACTGTCATAATGGGCTATTGTGTGTGGAATTTTGGAGAAAAAAATGAATGTCATCCATTTTGGAATAAGGCTGTAACATCACAAAAAACGAAAAAGTCAAGCGCTGTGAATACTTTCTGGATGCACAGTAGATTGAACACCAGTCAGATCTACTGAATGATTGATTCAGCATACTGTTGCTAAAAGCTAAGCTAACTTTAGCCGATAAAACCTCTGTGTTCAGTGGTGCACTAATGTCATGTTTTATTTTAAGACTACTCAGGTACCATTGACAAAATTGCAGAAGGCCTGTTGCTCAAACTGTGTGTGTGTGTGTATATGTCCAAAAGTGAAGAATTTCAGACAGATTGTGTCTGCTCGATCACAACTGCTGCTGTGGCTCTGCTTTGCCTCACCCACGAACAGTCCCTGAAATAAAGATCTTCCCAGCAGAGTGATGTCCATCACTCATTCTTCTGCTTTTCACTGCTAATCTTGTGGTTATGACTTGCAGACTGAGCATTTCACTTTTTATTTAATTCTTTTTTCAGGAACACGATTCTTCACGGTGACTGCAAGACTTGTTCAGCCTCCACAACACAGAGTGACGCAGAAAACTCCCCCCATTTTCAGCATCCACTTGTGATATTCCCATAGCGCTGCACGTGTGAGCTGAAAGGGCCTTTATTTTTGCAAAATATACTGATGCCTTTGATTCCAGAAGCATTTCGAAACTTTTGAATGTTCCAGTGATCACTGTTGGGGCCACTGGAAAGAAACATCATTTCACTGTAAACCGGCTATGACAAGGTGCTGCTCACAACATTTCTGACAGAGGACTGAAAAGAATTATGAGAAGAGTTGTCCCACAGCCAATGACCACTTCAGAAAGACCTGGAATTAGCAGGTACAATTGTTTAAAATAAACAGTAAGTAATTCACTCAACCGCCATGACTTGTACAAACGCTCACCATGCAAGACTTCACTGCTGTATAAGATGTATAAGATGTATAATCTAGATGTATAATCTATTCTCTTCATCAATAATGCAGTTGTAGGTATCTGGCAACCTAATTTGCCAACAAAAAAAAGGGCTTTACAATGATATATAGGGTGTATTACGGTAAACGTAAGCCTATGATGTCATAACGCAGAGGAAAAACACGGAAGTTTCACACTAGTGCGCCGCTGATTCTCATTACCGTAAGTTCTCATGTAAGCCCTCACGCTGAAAAATTTCAACACTGAGAGCAAGCCAAGAACCTGTGCTTTCCAACAGTATGCTATATGTTGCATATATTACGGTAAAGTGCGTTCAGTGACTTTTGAAACGAGGGAAAAGTATGAAAAAGAGCGCAAAAGTGACAGAAAAGTACAGACAGCAAACATAAATGTAGTAATTTTTGAGGAAAAGGCAGGGTGTTAGTGTCATTTGTGAAGGTGTGCGTGCGTGTTTGTGTGGGTGTGCAGTTTATTTTAAGTGTGGCGCACAGCATTGTTCGCAACCCCTCCCCCCGCCCTTCTTGTTTTTCTGCACCGGAGCAGTGTTAACCTCAAAATTATCGTATTTTGGGAGAAATTATTGTACACAAACAAAACGCATACAACGTAGCTATTTTAGCGGGTTTTTTTTTAATTTACAAAGAATTTTATGTCACATTTTTAAACAGTAATTATAGTAATGGGGAAACTATGGCACAAAAAGAACGCAAATGCACAAGCAAATGCACTACCAGACTAGAAAGATTTTTTTTTTCTGTGAAGGGACACAAACGTGTTAATGACCAGACTAGAAAGAGTCGAATTCAACCTCGAGGTCGCTGTCGTCATCCGATGCCATGGCCACTTGTGCAGATTTTGTTGAACACAGAAAAAAATGTTGACACCTCCATAAGGAACTTTAACTTTTTTTTATTCTTCTTGTATATCTCTTTGCTCTTGTGTTTTGTTCGTTTGTTATTGCATTTGTTGAAATAAAGTTTCGAAAAAAAAAAAAGATGTTGGTTGGGGAATCTTCCTGTCACGGTAAAGATTGGATGGGAACTCATTACTTTGTATGGAGAGGGGGCGGGCTTTCAAATGACTGTCCCGGTCGCCCAAAGCCAGCATTTGATGCCGCCTGAGTGCAACACCTGCAAAATGATTCTTGGGTGTCAGAGAGAGATGCGTGTTTGGGCAACCAACTGAAATTATCGTACATATTGGATTTTTTCCCATTATTGATCGTACATTTATTGATCGTACATCGTACAGAGGGCAAAACTATCGTACAAATACGATAATTATCGTATATCTGGCAACACTGCACCGGAGCCACCCATCCTCTGCGCTCTGGGACCTCCCACTTTACAAATTAAGCACTGCCTGCCACGAGATGCGCTTTGTTTACGTCCATGTGAGAAGAACGTGAGCTAATGAAATTGCAACATGGGTAACCCTGTCACTCTGGCACGTCGAAAACACAAAACGTGACGACTAAAATTATAGTATCGAGTTCGCAAAAAAATAGTGAATGATTTTGTTATATAAAAAAATTCTAAATATTGGTAGGGACTATTTTGCCATCCCAAAATATTGGTTGTGACTTGTCCCTATGGTCCATATGCAAACCTACTCCCCTGGGTCCATGGAACAACATGATTTGAAGACTGTTTATGGGGAAGAATGAGCCAAAATCACACCTGAGCAATGCCTCAGGTTACTTTCTCCACACAGGAGGCATCTTGAAGCTGTCATTAAACCCCCTTTACACACGGATGGGGTCTATCCAGCAGTCCTTGTGTGGTCATGAAATTGCATCTAACACTGCATGACGCCAAAGCAATGCTCAGCTGCTGCCGGGACCTGGTGACCTCTCACAAACCGCCATGATCACAGTGGTCGCGGTGAAGTATGTAGCTGCACCTGATTTCTGCAGAAGAGTTGCCAAGCCCGGAATATGCGCAAATTCCACACAGGCCACACATGAACACCTCACAGACCACCCCATGACTGCCCGACGGGCAAACAATGACCGGAGTGACGTGAGTTTGGACATGAACTCAGAAAAAAAGAACAATATCATTTCAATATCACAGCCAACGGGTGCTCAATGATCGAGGAGGATTAGAGGAGGATTATCTTTCACCAAAACATCAAATCTAGGCTTGCATCTCCAATGTACCTTCTGGCAAATTGTAGCTAAACTTTCAGGTATTCTTTTTAAAGAAAATCTTCCTCTATACCACTTCTTCATGAAGCTGTATAACTGGTGATACAAAATGCAAAAAATGCACTGTGCACACATTCTCCAATCACAGCCGCAAAAGCCTATAACTTCTTCTGGGTTGTCTGGATGTCTTGGTGGCTTTCCTCACTCTTCTCCTTTTTGCACAGTCACTCAGTTTTTGAGAACTGTATACTCATGTCAGTTTCATTTCATGTCAGTTGCACCTTTAGAAATATACGAGGTTTATTAGAAAAGTATCCGACCTTATTATTTTTTTCTAAAACCATATGGATTTGAATCACGTGTGATTGCGTCAGACAAGCTTGAACCCTTGTGCGCATGCGTGAGTTTTTCCACGCCTGTCGGTTGCGTCATTTGCCTGTGAGCAGGCCTTGAGTGAGGAGTGGTCCACCCCCTCGGCGGATTTTCTTTGTCAGGAAATGGCGGAATGATTTGGGCTTTTTTTCCATCAGAATTTTTTCAGAAACTGTTAGAGACTGGCAGCTGGAAACCATTCGAAAAATTTATCTGGCTTTCTGTGAAAATTTTACGGGCTTCACAGAGAATAAGGACTGTTACTACAGCTTTCAGGACGGCTTTAAGGACGGCTTTAAGGACGGCTTTAAGGACGCTCAGCGCGCCGCGCTCCGTGCCGCCATCGAGAGCCACAAACCACCGGATCATTTCTAAACGGATGGCTCTGTGGAGCCGGGACCATCGTGTGCACTTTCTCTGGTTATCACAAGAGCTGGACATCAACCATTTTCCAGCAGATTTCACTTTTAACAAGAGATTTTGTCATGGAAAGCCGAGCGGAGGCTTCGCACGTCATGACCGATTTGCTGATGGAGCGAGACAAAGGAACACCTCCGTTTTGGTCTCACAGGATGGCTTTGAGATGGCGTTCAGACAACTGTCGGTGGTTTTTCCATCGAGTGATTATCTGAGAAATTGTGGATGTGCCTGGACATGCCAGAACATGTCCCGTGAGGTTTCATCACGGCGTTGCTGTGCGCCATGTGGCACCGCCGCGACGAGCGAAGCCTCCGCTCCTCTTTCCATGACAAAAACTCCTGTAACAGTGGAATGTGCTGTTCATTTCCAAACTGGACGCTGTGTTTTATCCGGGATGTCGTCTGACTACCACAGGAATTGTGAAAAGACGTGGACATCAGCACTTTTTCGGCACATTGAGACAGACGTGCGGAGGAATTCCACGCGTCACGGTGTGCCGCATGGCGCAAAGCAACGCCGTGATGAAGCCTCAAGGGACATGTTCTGGCATGTCCAGGCACATCCACAATTTCTCGGATAATCACTCAATGGAAAAACCACCGACAGCTGTCTGAATGCCATCTCAAAACCGTCCTGTGAGACCAAAATGGAGGCGTTTCTTTGTCTCGCTCCATCAGCAAATCGGTCGTGATGCGCGAAGCCTCCGCTCGGCTTTCCATGACAAAATCTCTTGTTAAAAGTGAAATCTGCTGGAAAATGGCTGATGTTCAGCTCTTGTGATAACCAGAGAAAGTGCACACGACGGTCTCGGATCCACAGAGCCATCCGTTTAGAAATGATCCGGTGGTTTGTGGCTCTCGATGGCGGCACGGAGCGTGGCGCGCCGAGCGTCCTTAAAGCCATTCTTAAAGCTGTAGTAACAGTCCTTATTCTCTGTGAAGCCAGTAAAATTTTCACCGAAAGCCAGTTAAATTTTTTGAATGGTTTCCAGCTGCCAGTCTCTAACAGTTTCTGAAAAAATTCTGATGGAAAAAAAGCCCAAATCATTCAGCCATTTCCTGACAATGAAAATCTGCCGAGGGGGCTGGACCACTCCTTACTCAAAGCCTGCTCACAGGCGAATGACGCAACTGACAGCCGTGGAAAAACTCACGCATGCGCACGAGGGTTCAAGCTTGTCTGATGCAATCACACGTGATTCAAATCCATATGGTTTTTGAAAAAAATAATAAGGTCGGATACTTTTCTAATAGACCTTGTATTTACTGAGAAAAATGGTGATGTTTGCGATACTTATTTTTACCACTGTCGGTAGATAGATAGATTGATAGATTATAGAAGGCGTCTATCCTGAAACATTCTTGAGTAAACTGATGGTAGAAATAATCACTACATCCTCAATATGCAAATATATGCACAAAAGTCAATAAAAACAGAATTTTGTACTATGTGGGTGAAAACTGCAACAAGACACCATGACATACTGGAAAACTCAGTTTCCCAGCATGCTGTGCAAGAGCCAAAGGGGCACAGCCGTGCCACATATGCTATTGTTATATCATGCCAAAAAAAAAAAGAAAAAAAAAAAAAGAACAAGCAATAGGTCTCCAAGACTGAAAGTGACAAAAAATGATGGAAAATGCAAACAGAAAGCAACACGCTGTGGTTACTTTAAAATCTATAAATGCATATTTAATAATGTCAGTATGATAATATCTGATTACTTTCTCTGACTTTTGGATTCCATCAATGCTTATGATTTTTAACCCCGGCTGCATCAGTAACGGGTTGACGGGTGTTTAAAAAGCAGACGGGGAGAAAATGTAAATCTTCAAACTGTCCAAACACTGACAGCCTGAAGAAAATGTGCACGTTCGTCCATTAATCGTCCATCACAGCAAACAGCTTTCAGGGAAACGCCAGTGAGATGAAGAGGTGATCACAGTGAGCTCTGGGACCTTATCTTCATCATACAGACTGATGTCCGCTCTGGATTTTACAGCAGAATTCACAAATTGCAGATTGAACCGTCTCCAATCAGTTTGACATATCACCATGGATCGATTTGAAAGACGGCCACAGAAACCCACCATTCAGCCCAATGCATCCACCCAACGACATCTGAACACAGACCTTGAGGAGGGGCGGGGCTAACAATACAGAAAATCAGGTGGTCATTTTTCAACCACTGGTGCTGAAAAATGAAGCCAAGGCAGAAGTGCGAAAATTGCAGTTCTTTGAATGACCACTTGAGGCTGGCTCCCAAAGCAAGTCAATCCCCATAGACGCCCATGGTAAAATCTCACACTTTACAGCAGAAAAAAAAAACATTCTGGTACAAAGGAAAAAACAGTTTTGATCTCTATTACTAGTTTCCTTATAAATGACAAGAGTATCGGGGCGATTTTTAAAAAAATAACTCTTCAGAATAAGATATATTAAGCCATAAAGGTATGAATAATTAGGGGTGTGGTCACTTTGAGTGACAGCTGGTATGCTGGGTCGAAGTCATGTGCTTTAATTGAGAGAGTGGCGACATGATGAGAAAAACTGGTCACGTGACTCATGGTGCCAAAATAGCATTTGCTGTTAATCTGTCTGTGTTATGGATAAGACGCGGATTGAGGAGCGGTCCAGTATCTGACTGAACCCAGCATGAAATAATCAGAAGCAGTTCCAAAAAGAAAACACATTTATTTTTCTCCCTTTGTGCTACACATGAAATACTAAATAATTAAAGTTCTGGTGAGGTGAAAAGGCGGCGCGCTCTCTCAGCGTCTCAACAGTCGGTGTCCGAACGTTCAGGACTCAGGAGTTCCGCCAACACACCCCCCCCCCCCCCCCCCAGGTGACTTTCCCAGACTGTACTCTGCGAAGGAGGAACAGAGATGAGATTATTCAACACTTATTACTACGAAATATTGTTTAGAGGCAAACTTATCAGCTACACGTTTAGGTCTGGTTTCAAACTTAGTTCAAAGAGGCTGCTGCTCACAGCTAGTGGAGGATCATTAATCCGCACGCCACTGCCAATTTCCACCAATAATTACTTATAGCTGCGTATAAACGCCAATTTACATTCACGGATAAACTTTTCAGAATATTCACCTCTGTCGTGTGCTGACAACGTTTGCCTCTCACCCTCGTCCTCCTTCACAGGCGCGATGTCAGACTCTGAAACGGCCCTCAGCGTCCCCACACAGTCATCACAAGGTCGTATTCTCCGGCAATCTTATCCAACTCACTGCTGGTTTAAATGTAGTTCTTCATCACTACATTGGTACCAGCTGGAAGTCCTCAGATCTGCACGTGAACATCACAGGTGTTGTGGATTGTCCTGATAGAGAGCCGCAAGAGAATGCAACAGGTGCAGCCGATCATCGTAACAGATTAGAGAGACTCTTCTGCAGCACATTTTCCTCAGAGAACAGCCCCAAATCACCTGGGAAGGAAAATAAACACAAAACAACCCAACCTTGTACAGCCAAACCCCCCCAACACACAACAGTACCCCCCCGTCAATGGGAAGCCTCCCGGCGACCGCACAAACCAGACCCAAAAACAACCCCACACATCAAAGGCCAAAGCAGGAGGAGGGCAGAGATCACAGCAGGCAGCAGAGCCGGGAGATCAATCAATCAATCAATTTTTTTATATAGCGCCAAATCACAACAAACAGTTGCCCCAAGGCGCTTTATATTGTAAGGCAAGGCCATACAATAATTATGTAAAACCCCAACGGTCAAAACGACCCCCTGTGAGCAAGCACTTGGCTACAGTGGGAAGGAAAAAGGAAAAACTCCCTTTTAACAGGAAGAAACCTCCAGCAGAACCAGGCTCAGGGAGGGGCAGTCTTCTGCTGGGACTGGTTGGGGCTGAGGGAGAGAACCAGGAAAAAGACATGCTGTGGAGGGGAGCAGAGATCGATCACTAATGATTAAATGCAGAGTGGTGCATACAGAGCAAAAAGAGAAAGAAACAGTGCATCATGGGAACCCCCCAGCAGTCTACGTCTATAGCAGCATAACTAAGGGATGGTTCAGGGTCACCTGATCCAGCCCTAACTATAAGCTTTAGCAAAAAGGAAAGTTTTAAGCCTAATCTTAAAAGTAGAGAGGGTGTCTGTCTCCCTGATCTGAATTGGGAGCTGGTTCCACAGGAGAGGAGCCTGAAAGCTGAAGGCTCTGCCTCCCATTCTACTCTTACAAACCCTAGGAACTACAAGTAAGCCTGCAGTCTGAGAGCGAAGCGCTCTATTGGGGTGATATGGTACTACGAGGTCCCTAAGATAAGATGGGACCTGAT
Organism: Thalassophryne amazonica; assembly: GCF_902500255.1. NCBI lineage: Eukaryota > Metazoa > Chordata > Actinopteri > Batrachoidiformes > Batrachoididae > Thalassophryne > Thalassophryne amazonica. Next base: position 17,724,373 of record NC_047122.1, read on the forward strand.
TATTCAAAACCTTATAAGTAAGAAGAAGAATTTTAAATTCTATTCTAGAATTGACAGGAAGCCAATGAAGAGAGGCCAATATGGGTGAGATATGCTCTCTCCTTCTAGTCCTGTCAGTACTCTAGCTGCAGCATTTTGAATTAACTGAAGGCTTTTTAGGGAACTTTTAGGACAACCTGATAATAATGAATTACAATAGTCCAGCCTAGAGGAAATAAATGCATGAATTAGTTTTCCAGCATCACTCTGAGACAAGACCTTTCTGATTTTAGAGATATTGCGTAAATGCAAAAAAGCAGTCCTACATATTTGTTTAATATGCGCTTTGAATGACATATCCTGATCAAAAATGACTCCAAGATTTCTCACAGTATTACTAGAGGTCAGGGTAATGCCATCCAGAGTAAGGATCTGGTTAGACACCATGTTTCTAAGATTTGTGGGGCCAAGTACAATAACTTCAGTTTTATCTGAGTTTAAAAGCAGGAAATTAGAGGTCATCCATGTCTTTATGTCTGTAAGACAATCCTGCAGTTTAGCTAATTGGTGTGTGTCCTCTGGCTTCATGGATAGATAAAGCTGGGTATCATCTGCGTAACAATGAAAATTTAAGCAATACCGTCTAATAATACTGCCTAAGGGAAGTGTTGGGATGGTGTCGTAACACGGACCCACAACAGGGGGCGTAAATGAACGGACAATGGATAAGAAAAGGAGTAACAATTTAATGTTGTGAAAAAACACAACGGAATACAAACAGGAATAATGATGCCAATTGTACACAGGAGGACTGTGGGCAGGCTCGAAGATAGGAGACCTCGGATGAACGAAGAGCCGGGGCCCACACCGCTTCCACCACCAATGGCCTGAAGAACACCGAAGCCGCCAAGCCCTGAGTCCCCAGGTGGTCTCTGTCCTCCGTTGTCGGCCCTGGTACTGCTGGCAGACAAGAAACAGAAGGCGGTGAGTGTGAGTCCTCACACCCAGCAACCTTTACACTCAATTCCTCCGGGAGGGATAACCTCCACCTCCAGGTACGTCTTTACTCGTGCAGCTCCCGTTTGTCCCTCTTCTGGGTCTTCACGGGAATGCGACTGCACACAGAACAATGTTAGACAATCAGTAATTCAGCAGAGAACGTTACCTCTAGTAGTAGAAGATTTCTCGGCGAGGAGGTGGAGTTGCAGTCTGGCCTTTATGGTGATGGTGATGAGATGAATGAGTGACAGCTGGTGCTGAGGATGAGTGACAGCTGTCACTCCCAGTGGCTCTGGCGCCCTCTTGTGCTTGAAGCCCGCACTCCAAGCAGGGCGCCATCTGGTGGTGGTGGGCCAGCAGTACCTCCTCTTCAGCGGCCCACACAACAGGACCCCCCCCTCAACGGGCGCCTCCTGGCGCCCGACCAGGCTTGTCCGGGTGTCGGTGGTGGAAATCGACCAGAAGGGCCGGGTCCAGGATGAAGCTCCTCTTCACCCAGGAGCGTTCTTCGGGTCCGTAACCCTCCCAGTCCACCAAGTACTGAAAACCCCGGCCCTTCCGACGGACGTCCAGGAGCCGACGAACAGTCCATGCCGGCTCCCCGTCGATGATTCGGGCAGGAGGTGGTTCGGGTCCAGGGGTGCAGAGTGGTGAGGCGTGGTATGGCTTGAGTTTAGAGACATGAAAAACCGGATGGATCGGCCGGACTGAGGATTTTGGCGATGGGGAATGGCCCAATGAAACGGTCCTTTAGTTTCTGGGATGTCACCTGGAGCGGGATGTCCTTGGTGGATAACCACACCTCCTGCCCCGGTTGGTATGCAGGGGCCGGGGAACGCCGGCGATCTGCATGGGTCTTGGCCCTCGTCCGGGCCCGCAACAGGGCAGAACGGGCGGTCCGCCACACCCGGCGGCACCTCCGCAGGTGGGCCTGGACCGAGGGTACCCCGACCTCTCCCTCCACAAGTGGGAATAATGGGGGCTGGTAGCCCAGACACGCTTCAAAAGGGGAGAGGCCGGTGGCAGATGATACTTGGCTGTTGTGAGCGTACTCGATCCAGGCCAGATGGTTACTCCAGGCCGCCGGATGCGCGGAGGTGACACAGCGAAGGGCCTGTTCTAGGTCCTGGTTCGCCCGCTCTGCCTGGCCGTTCGTCTGTGGGTGATACCCGGACGAGAGACGTACGGTGGCCCCCAGCTCCTTACAAAAACTCCTCCAGACCTGCGAGGAGAACTGGGGACCACGATCCGATACGATGTCCGACGGTATCCCATGCAGACGCACGACGTGGTGGACCAGGAGGTCTGCCGTCTCCTGGGCCGTCGGGAGCTTCGGGAGGGCCACGAAGTGGGCCGCCTTGGAGAACCGGTCCACTATCGTCAGTATGGCGGTGTTGCCCTGGGACGGCGGGAGGCCCGTGACGAAGTCCAGGCCGATGTGGGACCAGGGGCGATGAGGCACAGGCAGGGGTTGGAGGAGACCCCTGGTCTTGTGATGGTCCGCCTTGCCCCTGGCACAGGTGGTACAGGCCTGGACGTAGTCCCGGACGTCGGCTTCCAGTGACGCCCATCAGAAGCGCTGCTGGACTACTGCCACGGTCCTACGCACTCCGGGATGACAGGAGAGCTTGGATCCGTGGCAGAAGTCCAAGACGGCAGCCCTAGCCTCTGGTGGGACGTAAAGTTTGTTCTTCGGACCGTCTCCCAGGTCCGGGTTCCTTGCCTGGGCCTCCCGGACGGTTTCCTCCACGTCCCAGGTGAGGGTGGCCACGACAGTGGACTCGGGAAGGATGGTGTCGATGGGGTCCGACAACTCGGCCTTGGCCTCCTCTTCGTGCACCCGGGACAGTGCATCGGATCGTTGATTCCTGGTCCCGGGGCGGTAGGTGATCCGGAAGTCAAAGCGTGCGAAGAACAGGGACCAGCGGGCTTGCCTGGGGTTCAGCCGCTTGGCGGTCCGGATGTACTCCAGGTTCCGGTGGTCCGTAAAAACCGTGAAAGGCCCCGTAGCTCCCTCCAACAGGTGTCTCCACTCTTCCAGAGCCTCCTTCACCGCGAGGAGTTCTCGATTGCCCACGTCATAATTCCGCTCAGCGGGGGTCAACCTGCGGGAATAGTAGGCACAAGGATGGAGAACCTTATCGGACTCCCCGCTCTGGGACAGCACGGCTCCTATTCCTGAGTCTGAGGCGTCCACCGCCACTACAAACTGGCGAGTAGGATCAGGCTGCACCAGAACTGGCGCAGACGAAAACCGGCGTTTCAACTCCCTAAACGCGGCCTCGCACCGGTCCGACCAGGTGAAGGGGACTTTAGTGGAGGTCAGGGCAGTCAGGGGGCTAACAACCTGACTGTAACCCTTAATGAACCTCCTGTAGAAGTTTGCAAAGCCGAGGAACTGTTGCAGCTTCCTACGGCTTTTTGGTTGGGGCCAATCCCTCACCGCCGCAACCTTGGCCGGATCCGGGGCGACGGAGTTGGAGGAGATGATAAACCCCAGGAAGGACAAAGAAGTGCGGTGAAACTCACACTTCTCGCCCTTCACAAACAACCGGTTTTCTAACAACCGCTGTAGGACCTGACGTACATGCCGGACATGGGTCTCAGGGTCCGGGGAAAAGATGAGTATATCATCCAGATATACGAAGACAAACTGATGCAGGAAGTCCCGCAAGACGTCGTTAACCAATGCTTGGAACGTCGCGGGCGCATTGGTGAGACCAAACGGCATGACCAGGTACTCAAAATGACCTAACGGGGTGTTAAATGCCGTCTTCCATTCGTCTCCCTTCCGGATCCGAACTAGGTGGTACGCATTCCTAAGATCAAGTTTGGTGAATATTTGGGCTCCATGCAGGGGTGTGAACACCGAATCCAAGAGGGGCAATGGGTATCGATTGCGAACCGTGATCTCGTTCAACCCCCTGTAATCGATGCATGGACGGAGTCCGCCGTCTTTCTTGCCCACAAAAAAGAAACCAGCACCCATCGGGGGGGTGGAGTTCCGGATCAACCCGGCGGCCAAGGAGTCCCGGATGTAGGTCTCCATTGATTCGCGTTCCGGACGTGAGAGGTTGTACAGTCTACTGGACGGGTACTCAACATCCGGAATCAAATCAATGGCACAATCGTACGGTTGGTGCGGTGGAAGAGTGAGTGCCAGATCTTTGCTGAAGACGTCAGCCAGATCATGGTACTCCACGGGCACCGCCGTCAGATTGGGAGGGACTTTAACCTCCTCCTTAGCCGTGATCCCGGGAGGAACCGAGGATCCTAAACACTCCCGGTGGCAGGTTTCGCTCCACTGCACCACTGCCCCAGACGGCCAATCGATCCGGGGATTGTGCTTCACCATCCAAGGAAAACCCAAAATCACTCGGGAGGTAGAAGGTGTCACGTAAAACACGATCTCCTCCCTGTGATTCCCAGACACAACCAGGGTCACGGGCTGGGTCCGGTGTGTGATTAACGGGAGTAGAGTGCCATCTAGTGCCCGTACCTTCAAAGGCGAAGGCAGAGCCACTAGAGGGAGCCCCACTTCCTTTGCCCATCTGCTATCCAACAGATTCCCTTCGGACCCCGTGTCCACCAGTGCTGGGGCGTGAAGGGTTAAATCCCCACTCAGGATTATCACTGGGATTCGTGCTGATTTGCGGGGTTTCCCCGTGTACATGTTATGGCCCACCCTTAGCCCAGTTTCTAAGGACGGGCGTTGGTGTTTGACCATTTGGGGCAGTCTTTTAACATGTGTTCACATGAGCCACAGTAAAAACACTCCCCGCGGGCCAGCCTCCTTTGTCTGATATCAGATCTCACTGTGGCCCTGCTCGTGTCCATGGCTTCGTCAGCAGGGGGAGCTGTTGCCACACGGAGCCCACTGGCAATGGAGCGTGGGGACGACGTCACCCTTTCAGACCCGGAAGAGAGAGGGACGGCTTGTGCCCGGCCACACCCCCCAGCCTGCTCCCGACGGTGTTCATTCAAGCGGTTGTCTAAGCGTATAACCAGAGTGACAAGCCCGTCGAAATCCTGCGGTTCGTCCTTAGCCAGTAAATGCTCCTTCAGTACTGGAGACAGTCCGCTTATGAAGGCAGCGTGGAGTGCAACGTCATTCCAACCAGACCTCGCAGCCGCGATGCGGAAGTCGACAGCGTAATCAGCTGCGCTCCGACGCCCCTGTCTCAGTGACAGCAGCACGGTCGAGGCGGTCTCGCCTCTGTTGGGATGATCAAACACATGTTTGAATTCCCGTATAAACCCAGCATATGACGTCAGAAGCCATGACTACTGTTCCCAGAGCGCTGTAGCCCAAGCGTGTGCCTCACCTCGAAGCAGATTAATTACATAAGCCACCCGGGTGGCATCTGATGCGTACATAACTGGACGCTGTGCAAAAACGAGCGAACACTGCATTAGGAAGTCTGCGCACGTTTCCACACAGCCTCCGTACGGTTCGGGGGCGGTAGTTGAACGGCCAGTGGAACATCTACATTAGGCCCCGGGCCAGCAGGAGGAGACACTGCAGCGACGCTTGACTCGCGTGCTTCCACTCTGGCGGTGAGAGCCTCCATCCTCTGATTGAGGATTGCATTTTGCTCGGTTACCAGCTGTAACTGAGCAGTGAAAGCGGTAAGGATTTGCTGCAGATCACTTACCACACCTCCTGCTGACGCCTGCGCTCCTTGTTCTCCCATTGGCTGTTCAAGCTGTGGTTGACGCCCCTCGGGATCCATGACGAATGGCCGAGAAATCCTGTTGGGATGGTGTCGTAACACGGACCCACAACAGGGGGCGCAAATGAACGGACAATGGATAAGAAAAGGAGTAACAATTTAATGTTGTGAAAAAACACAACGGAATACAAACAGGAATAATGATGCCAATTGTACACAGGAGGACTGTGGGCAGGCTCGAAGATAGGAGACCTCGGATGAACGAAGAGCCGGGGCCCACACCGCTTCCACCACCAACGGCCTGAAGAACACCGAAGCCGCCAAGCCCTGAGTCCCCAGGTGGTCTCTGTCCTCCGTTGTCGGCCCTGGTACTGCTGGCAGACAAGAAACAGAAGGCGGTGAGTGTGAGTCCTCACACCCAGCAACCTTTACACTCAATTCCTCCGGGAGGGATAACTTCCACCTCCAGGTACGTCTTTACTCGTGCAGCTCCCGTTTGTCCCTCTTCTGGGTCTTCACGGGAATGCGACTGCACACAGAACAATGTTAGACAATCAGTAATTCAGCAGAGAACGTTACCTCTAGTAGTAGAAGATTTCTCGGCGAGGAGGTGGAGTTGCAGTCCAGCCTTTATGGTGATGGTGATGAGATGAATGAGTGACAGCTGGTGCTGAGGATGAGTGACAGCTGTCACTCCCAGTGGCTCTGGCGCCCTCTTGTGCTTGAAGCCCGCACTCCAAGCAGGGCGCCATCTGGTGGTGGTGGGCCAGCAGTACCTCCTCTTCAGCGGCCCACACAACAGGAAGCATGTATAAAGTGAATAAAATTGGTCCTAGCACAGAACCTTGTGGAACTCCATAATTAACTTTAGTCTGTGAAGACGATTCCCCATTTACATGAACAAATTGTAATCTATTAGACAAATATGATTCAAACCACCATAGCGCAGTGCCTTTAATACCTATGGCATGCTCTAATCTCTGTAATAAAATTTTATGGTCAACAGTATCAAAATGTGATGTGGTAGAAAGGCTGGCCGGCATCAAAACAAAAAAAAAAAAAACATCCCGAAACAACCCCAAACACAAAAACAAAACACACAAAAAAAAGGCCCCCAGCATCCCCCCAGAGAGTACCACAAACATACCCCAGGGAAGCACACCGGGGTAAACACAAAAGAAAAACACAATACCCAACCCAACACCCCCCCCCCAGAGGACCGTCCCATCAAACCCTGGGGAGGAACAAAAAACACACAAACCCAAAAACCCCAACAAAAACCCCCCAACACACTAGAACACAGGTCAAAGGAAAAAACAAACAACGCCCTCCCCTAACATGTGGAGCCCGACTTCCCCCGGGGGACCTCATCGTCAACCCCAGGAGCAACGACCACAGCAGGAGCCATCCAGGAATCCCCAGGCATACACGGGAGCCTTAACGTCAATCAATCAATCAATCAATCAATCAATCAATTTTTTTTTTATATAGCGCCAAATCACAACAAACAGTTGCCCCAAGGCGCTTTATATTGTAAGGCAAGGCCATACAATAATTATGTAAAACCCCAACGGTCAAAACGACCCCCTGTGAGCAAGCACTTGGCTACAGTGGGAAGGAAAAAGGAAAAACTCCCTTTTAACAGGAAGAAACCTCCAGCAGAACCAGGCTCAGGGAGGGGCAGTCTTCTGCTGGGACTGGTTGGGGCTGAGGGAGAGAACCAGGAAAAAGACATGCTGTGGAGGGGAGCAGAGATCGATCACTAATGATTAAATGCAGAGTGGTGCATACAGAGCAAAAAGAGAAAGAAACAGTGCATCATGGGAACCCCCCAGCAGTCTACGTCTATAGCAGCATAACTAAGGGATGGTTCAGGGTCACCTGATCCAGCCCTAACTATAAGCTTTAGCAAAAAGGAAAGTTTTAAGCCTAATCTTAAAAGTAGAGAGGGTGTCTGTCTCCCTGATCTGAATTGGGAGCTGGTTCCACAGGAGAGGAGCCTGAAAGCTGAAGGCTCTGCCTCCCATTCTACTCTTACAAACCCTAGGAACTACAAGTAAGCCTGCAGTCTGAGAGCGAAGCGCTCTATTGGGGTGATATGGTACTACGAGGTCCCTAAGATAAGATGGGACCTGATTATTCAAAACCTTATAAGTAAGAAGAAGAATTTTAAATTCTATTCTAGAATTGACAGGAAGCCAATGAAGAGAGGCCAATATGGGTGAGATATGCTCTCTCCTTCTAGTCCCCGTCAGTACTCTAGCTGCAGCATTTTGAATTAACTGAAGGCTTTTTAGGGAACTTTTAGGACAACCTGATAATAATGAATTACAATAGTCCAGCCTAGAGGAAATAAATGCATGAATTAGTTTTTCAGCATCACTCTGAGACAAGACCTTTCTGATTTTAGAGATATTGCGTAAATGCAAAAAAGCAGTCCTACATATTTGTTTAATATGCGCTTTGAATGACATATCCTGATCAAAAATGACTCCAAGATTTCTCACAGTATTACTAGAGGTCAGGGTAATGCCATCCAGAGTAAGGCTCTGGTTAGACACCATGTTTCTAAGATTTGTGGGGCCAAGTACAATAACTTCAGTTTTATCTGAGTTTAAAAGCAGGAAATTAGAGGTCATCCATGTCTTTATGTCTGTAAGACAATCCTGCAGTTTAGCTAATTGGTGTGTGTCCTCTGGCTTCATGGATAGATAAAGCTGGGTATCATCTGCGTAACAATGAAAATTTAAGCAATACCGTCTAATAATACTGCCTAAGGGAAGCATGTATAAAGTGAATAAAATTGGTCCTAGCACAGAACCTTGTGGAACTCCATAATTAACTTTAGTCTGTGAAGACGATTCCCCATTTACATGAACAAATTGTAATCTATTAGACAAATATGATTCAAACCACCGCAGCGCAGTGCCTTTAATACCTATGGCATGCTCTAATCTCTGTAATAAAATTTTATGGTCAACAGTATCAAAAGCAGCACTGAAGTCTAACAGAACAAGCACAGAGATGAGTCCACTGTCCGAGGCCATAAGAAGATCATTTGTAACCTTCACTAATGCTGTTTCTGTACTATGATGAATTCTAAAACCTGACTGAAACTCTTCAAATAGACCATTCCTCTGCAGATGATCAGTTAGCTGTTTTACAACTACCCTTTCAAGAATTTTTGAGAGAAATGGAAGGTTGGAGATTGGCCTATAATTAGCTAAGATAGCTGGGTCAAGTGATGGCTTTTTAAGTAATGGTTTAATTACTGCCACCTTAAAAGCCTGTGGTACATAGCCAACTAACAAAGATAGATTGATCATATTTAAGATCGAAGCATTAAATAATGGTAGGGCTTCCTTGAGCAGCCTGGTAGGAATGGGGTCTAATAAACATGTTGATGGTTTGGATGAAGTAACTAATGAAAATAACTCAGACAGAACAATCGGAGAGAAAGAGTCTAACGAAATACCGGCATCACTGAAAGCAGCCAAAGATAACGATACGTCTTTGGGATGGTTATGAGTAATTTTTTCTCTAATAGTTAAAATTTTGTTAGCAAAGAAAGTCATGAAGTCATTACTAGTTAAAGTTAATGGAATACTCAGCTCAATAGAGCTCTGACTCTTTGTCAGCCTGGCTACAGTGCTGAAAAGAAACCTGGGGTTGTTCTTATTTTCTTCAATTAGTGATGAGTAGAAAGATGTCCTAGCTTTACGGAGGGCTTTTTTATAGAGCAACAGACTCTTTTTCCAGGCTAAGTGAAGATCTTCTAAATTAGTGAGACGCCATTTCCTCTCCAACTTACGGGTTATCTGCTTTAAGCTACGAGTTTGTGAGTTATACCACAGAGTCAGGCACTTCTGATTTAAAGCTCTCTTTTTTTAGAGGAGCTACAGCATCCAAAGTTGTCTTCAATGAGGATGTAACACTATTGACGAGATACTCTATCTCACTTACAGAGTTTAGGTAGCTACTCTGCACTGTGTTGGTATATGGCATTAGAGAACATAAAGAAGGAATCATATCCTTAAACCTAGTTACAGTGCTTTCTGAAAGACTTCGAGTGTAATGAAACTTATTCCCCACTGCTGGGTAGTCCATCAGAGTAAATGTAAATGTTATTAAGAAATGATCAGACAGAAGGGAGTTTTCAGGGAATACTGTTAAGTCTTCTATTTCCATACCATAAGTCAGAACAAGATCTAAGATATGATTAAAGTGGTGGGTGGACTCATTCACTTTTTGAGCAAAGCCAATAGAGTCTAATAATAGATTAAATGCAGTGTTAAGGCTGTCATTCTCAGCATCTGTGTGGATGTTAAAATCGCCCACTATAATTATCTTATCTGAGCTAAGCACTAAGTCAGACAAAAGGTCTGAAAATTCACAGAGAAACTCACAGTAACGACCAGGTGGACGATAGATAATAACAAATAAAACTGGTTTTTGGGACTTCCAATTTGGATGGACAAGACTAAGAGTCAAGCTTTCAAATGAATTAAAGCTCTGTCTGGGTTTTTGATTAATTAATAAGCTGGAATGGACGATTGCTGCTAATCCTCCGCCCCGGCCCGTGCTACGAGCATTCTGACAGTTAGTGTGACTCGGGGGTGTTGACTCATTTAAACTAACATATTCATCCTGCTGTAACCAGGTTTCTGTAAGGCAGAATAAATCAATATGTTGATCAATTATTATATCATTTACCAACAGGGACTTAGAAGAGAGAGACCTAATGTTTAATAGACCACATTTAACTGTTTTAGTCTGTGGTGCAGTTGAAGGTGCTATATTATTTTTTCTTTTTGAATTTTTATGCTTAAATAGATTTTTGCTGGTTATTGGTAGTCTGGGAGCAGGCACCGTCTCTACGGGGATGGGGTAATGAGGGGATGGCAGGGGGAGAGAAGCTGCAGAGAGGTGTGTAAGACTACAACTCTGCTTCCTGGTCCCAACCCTGGATAGTCACGGTTTGGAGGATTTAAGAAAATTGGCCAGATTTCTAGAAATGAGAGCTGCTCCATCCAAAGTGGGATGGATGCCGTCTCTCCTAACAAGACCAGGTTTTCCCCAGAAGCTTTGCCAATTATCTATGAAGCCCAACTCATTTTTTGGACACCACTCAGACAGCCAGCAATTCAAGGAGAACATGCGGCTAAACATGTCACTCCCGGTCTGATTGGGGAGGGGCCCAGAGAAAACTACAGAGTCCGACATTGTTTTTGCAAAGTTACACACCGATTTAATGTTAATTTTAGTGACCTCCGATTGGCGTAACTGGGTGTCATTACTGCCGACGTGAATTACAATCTTACCAAATTTACGCTTAGCCTTAGCCAGCAGTTTCAAATTTCCTTCAATGTCGCCTGCTCTGGCCCCCGGAAGACAATTGACTATGGTTGCTGGTGTCGCTAACTTCACATTTCGCAAAACAGAGTCGCCAATAACCAGAGTTTGATCCTCGGCGGGTGTGTCGCTGAGTGGGGAAAAACGGTTAGAGATGTGAACGTGTTGGCGGTGTACACGGGGCTTCTGTTTAGAACTACGCTTCCTCCTCACAGTCACCCAATCAGCATGCTTTCCCGGCTGCTCGGGATCTGCCAGGGGGTAACTAACGGCGGCTAAGCTACCTTGGTCCGCACCGACTACAGGGGCCTGGCTAGCTGTAGAATTTTCCACGGTGCGGAGCCGAGTCTCCAATTCGCCCAGCCTGGCCTCCAAAGCTACGAATAAGCTACACTTATTACAAGTACCGTTACTGCTAAAGGAGGCCGAGGAATAACTAAACATTTCACACCCAGAGCAGAAAAGTGCAGGAGAGACAGGAGAAGCCGCCATGCTAAATCGGCTAAGAGCTAGTAGCTATGCTAAGCTAGCGGATTCCTAAAAACACGCAAAGTGAATAATGTGTAAAGAATTTAGAGGTGATTCAGCAGAGGGAGTGCTTTAGTTAAGGCACGTAAAGATTACACTGTGAAACAAATCGTAATCTAGATAACTAGATCAATCTAACTGCGCAGATTAAACAGCTAACAGATACAGAAAAACACTGCTGTGCTCCGGAACAGGAAGTGATACAATACCGCAGTGAGAGCCAACCACCAGTAGAGGCAAGCAGAGGTCCCCCAGAGGACCGTCCCATCAAACCCCAGGAGACATCCCCACAACCCAGGAACCCCACCCCAGCCCAACACGGCCGGTCGGCCCCACAGTCAACCTCCCCCCAGAGGACCGTCCCATCAAACCCCGGGGGGAAACAGGAGGAAACAAAAACCCCAAACCCCCAGGGATTTCCAAAAACCACCCCAGGAGCAAACAAAAACTACAGAAAGCCCCATTGACCTCCCCAGCACCCCGAAAGACCCTCCAGGTCCGTCGGGAAACACGTTGTGGCAATCAGCACAGGACTACTAAGCCGGAGAAGCCAATAGGAAAAACGCAACCCAGCTCCACCCCCAAGGGCAGGGGAAAACCGGCAAGATGGCCGGTGTCGACCCCCCGACTATACTCCAGCCTACCGGGAGGGGTGGGCAGCGGAAAAGGCGTACGGCACTGATCGGCCCCACCGCTCCGACTGGAGTATATCCCCACTGCCCGACACCTCAGCAAAGCCAATGGCGAACGGTCAGAGGCACGCTGAGGCTGGAGAGGAACCGGGAAACAACTAAATCTAAGAAAAGAGCCCTGGACCCCCCCCAGGTGCAGAGGTCCTCATGGGAATGCCCAGCAACCAACCTGCACCACCCCACAACACCAAAGACGAACGGCCAGAAGTGTGTGAGGCTGGGGTTAGGGGACAGGGAAATAAAAACCAACAAAATAAAACGACCCATTCCGCTAACAAAAATTAAATAACTATAAACAATAAAAAAAAACCACACGCTTACCTGAGTCCAAACGAACTCCGACCAGCCAGCCTGTTCACCCCACCAGAACTACCTCAAGTGCTATACACAAAACCTGGTTTACAAAAACTCACATTTATATCCCACAAAAAATGTCCATAAAACACCTGGAGCCATATTATGATGCTGTCTCCTGACGCTCGTTTGACCGGGGCAATATGGCTGTTCTGACCCTTCCAAGTTGCATTGGCTCGTCCACTAGAGGAGCTAGAGGTCCCGTCGGAGGAGTCTCAGAGGAAAACCCCGAGACAAAACACCCCGCTCGGACACTCGCCCTCTCTCTCGTCCATGCTCCCTAATCCGATCGTCTAGACGAATAACCAAGGATATTAACTCATCTAAATCCTTCAGTTGGTTACAGATGGCTAGCTCGTCTTTCAGGGAGTCATTCAACCCGTCTACAAACACCCCCTTCAAAGCAGCAGCATTCCAAACAGACTGAGCGGAAAAGACTCGAAAATCCACAGAATAATCAGCTGCGCTTTGTCGCCCCTGTCGGAGGTTCAGCAATCGTTGAACCATGATATTTGTTTTCATCGGATTATCAAAAACCAAACAAAGTTCACGGGAAAATTCGTCAAAGGATTCTAGCAGTGATGATTTATTGCTCCACAACGCCGTGACCCACGCCAGGGCGTCACCTCGCAACAGATTAACAACATATGCGACTCGGCTACTCTCAGAGGAGAAAGACGCCGGTCGCTGAGCAAAAACCAAAGAACACTGCATCAGCGCACAAGCCTCCACATTTCCCGAATAGGGCTCCGGATGACATATAACCGGCTCAGGAGCCGAATCTCCGGATGGCGAATTTATCTGCACCGGGCTCGATGGAACCGGAGCTGCAACCACAGGAAGCGGAACAGCCTGAGCTACAAGCTCCGTAACGCGTCTGTCTGTTTAATTTGAATCGAAATGTGCTGCACTTGCTCCCAAATCACCTCCAGGTGCTTCTGGACTTTCTCCTGAAATGGAACTGCTTCTGCTGCTGGGTCCATATTGGTTTGGCCGGAGAATTCTGTTATGGATAAGACACGGATTGAGGAGCGGTCCAGTATCTGACTGAACCCAGCATGAAATAATCAGAAGCAGTTCCAAAAAGAAAACACATTTATTTTTCTCCCTTTGTGGTATACATGAAATACTAAATAATTAAAGTTCTGGTGAGGTGAAAAGGCGGCGCGCTCTCTCAGCGTCTCAACAGTCGGTGTCCGAACGTTCAGGACTCAGGAGTTCCGCCAACACCCCCCCCAGGTGACTTTCCCAGACTGTACTCTGCGAAGGAGGAACAGAGATGAGATTATTCAACACTTATTACTACAAAATATTGTTTAGAGGCAAACTTATCAGCTACACGTTTAGGTCTGGTTTCAAACTTAGTTCAAAGAGGCTGCTGCTCACAGCTAGCGGAGGATCATTAATCCGCATGCCACTGCCGTGAGGAGCACGCCAAACAATTTCCACCAATAATTACTTATAGCTGCATATAAACGCCAATTTACATTCACGGATAAACTTTTCAGAATATTCACCTCTGTCGTGTGCTGACAACATTTGCCTCTCACCCTCGTCCTCCTTCACAGGCGCGATGTCAGACTCTGAAACGGCCCTCAGCGTCCCCACACGGTCGTCACAAGGTCGTATTCTCCGGCAATCTTATCCAACTCACTGCTGGTTTAAATGTAGTTCTTCATCACTACATTGGTACCAGTTGGAAGTCCTCAGATCTGCACATGAACATCACAGGTGTCGTCGATTGTCCTGATAGAGAGCCGCACGAGAATGCAACAGGTGCAGCCAATCATCGTAACAGAGGAGAGAGACTCTTCTGCAGCACATTTTCCTCAGAGAACAGCCCCAAATCACCTGGGAAGGAAAATAAACACAAAACAACCCAACCTTGTCCAGCCAAACCCCCCCCCCCCAACACACAACAGTCTGCATGGAAATCAAGCTATTTTATTTATTTATTCTGTGAAAACGCCAGGTTGTTGTGCATTTGGCGGCACAAAAAGACACAACAAGGGCTTCAAGATGTACAGATTCCCTTCAGATCCAAACAGAAGAAAAATTTGGTGAAATAAAGTCAGATGTGTGGGATGGAAGCCGACTTCATCAAAGCTTTGAGAGGTAAATTTATTGTTTAGTCCCATGTACAGTAAAACTCACCTAAATCGTCATCGTATAAACCAGATATTCGCAGGCACCGGACAAAAAAAAGTCAAAGTTTTTGTAATGTTTTCCATGTAATAAACACGGTATATAATGGATTTTGTACAACGGATTTTCCCTCACATTGGATAAAATGTCCTGTCCGATTGCAATGTATTTCCATTAAAAACCCAGAGCGGTCTGGACGTGCAAAGTAACAGAGATACAAATTAAAGTTCAGCGCTCTGACACTCGCCGATTTGTGGAACGTGGGACCGGAGTCATTTCTGTGATTAAAAGCACAATCGTTTAGTTTTTTCACACCATGAAAGTTCTTTTCACACTCGGACCCGCAGTCCGACGTGCACCTGTTAAATCAGACACAAAGGCTGTGATTTGACACTTTTCTGCTTTTTTGTCTGCCATCATATCATAATAGTTTTTACAGTGCGCACGCTGATTAAAAATGGATCAGAAAAGTCCGCACATTTACAGCATGAAGTGGGTAAAATAAGAAACTGTACGGCTTACCTTTGAATTGGAGGTGATGATTGTTGAAAGAAAAGCTTGTTGGGGGTCAGATTAGTTCAGAATAAAGCATAATCCACAGATGGAGAACTTTAAAACTGCCACACACGTCACTGCATGACATGGAATTACAGCTGTGCAGCTGCATAAATCAGGCTTTAAATTAATTTAATAAATTGTAAATTTGATAGCTTAACTATTTTTATATTTACTTTGATAGTACATGTACCTGGATGTGTTGCTGTATGTGGTTAAATGATTTTTAAAAAAATGTTGAAAACATTAAAGGTTCAATCAATAGTTTAGCACAGTTGGAACCAAAATGGCGCCATGTTCTGAGCTGACGCTACTCTCTCATTTTGGTACACTAGGTCAAAGGTGCCTCTAGCACAGGCTGCTAGCTGCTGTGGATCCGTCGGTGTTTCCCCTTGCTGAGCATTGTAATGCAAATATTTGAGATAATACGGTTCACTATGGAGTTAATTGTACTAACAGTTCATCAAAAAAGCCTTTGCTCCATTATTTCCATGAAGTGAAATTTTAGCATTGTTTAATTTGTGCATTAGCACTAATTAGCAGGTTTTGATAGCTGGGTCACATTAGCTACACAGATTGTTCCACAGTTCCTGAGCCAATAATAACTACTATACGGTCAGCAAAAGTACACTTTAATCATCCATACTCATGTGACATTGCCTGTTAGCCTTAGTGAAGAGTGTGTGTGTGTGTGTGTGTGTGTGTGTGTGCTGGGGGGGGGGGGGGGGGGTGTTCGGGCTTCAGCAGTCCTAGCAGTCCTGCCTGAGTTATGCTGGTGTCGCAGACCGAACGGTCCCCCCTAAAAATCGGTCCGCCCTGCCTTCACTGCGCATGCGTCATTTCTGTGCATCTGCCGCGGTTCACGATTATCGCCTCGTTTCTGCTTCAAACTGCACTCCAGTCATCATTGATCTCAGCGACAGATATCTGAAGCTTTTGTACAACAATCATTTCCACATTAATTCAGCATTATTTCATAATAGAAGATGGGGGAAGCGATCAGAGCGCAGCAGCAGCATGAGCTGCTGGTGCTGCGTTCACTGCGCCTCTGTCATTTCAAAGCATCACCGATTATCGCCTCGTTTCTGCTTAAAACTGACTTTAGAATGATTTAAGTGGATTTACTTTGTCATCTGATGGTTAATAATCACATTATTACCTTTGATCACTTTGGGTGAAGAGAGTTCGTCTCAGACAAGCTGCTGTGGTCTCAAGTGCCGCTTGCGCAGTGGAGACAGGGCGGACCCTTTTTTGTGTGTGTGTGTGTGTGGGGGGGGGGGGGGGGGGGGGGGGGGGTCGGTCTGCAACACCGGTCAAGCGCATGCTCCACATCTTTACATCTGTGGGTTGGCCGTTGGTGACATTTGGAGCTGCCCCATATGACCATTCAAACCTGCTCCTCAGAAAACCTACATGTGACGTGTGTGTGTGTGTGTGTGTGTGTGGGAGGGCGGGCGTGCCCAGCATGAATCAAGTCTACGGCTGTCAATCACAGAAGCTCTTTCACATTTCACAGGTGTCAAATTCAGGTGGAACCTATAATTAGACTGTTCACCAGCGTAAACGCTGTCCTTGCGTTATCGTGTAAACACTTCCCGCCATTGTTCGCTCTCCAAAGAGATGCCCTGAAAAGAGCCGCGGCTACCTGAGGTGCCGATGAAGACAGCCGAGCTTCTTTTTCCCACGACATAAGCTTTTTACATGACGCATTAAATGAAAAATTCCCCTCTGGGGTGAGACGTGGCTCATCTCTTAAAGTGCTGTGAAAGTGGTTTCTGCAGCGGCTCGCCGCGGCCAAGGTGCTCGTCTAAGCTGGCAGCGCCAAAACAAAAGAAAAAAAAAATTGCTGCCATTGCAGCTTGATGAGGAAGAAGAGCGAGGGTGTAGTTATCGCACCTTTTCATTACTCAACTCTTCTGACAGCTTATCTGCCACGCGGAGAAATCCTTCCCTTCAAAAAGCTTTAAAGATGGAGTCAGAGCGCTTTAAGATGAGAGAGAGGAGACGAGCGAGAGGACGGGTGAGCGTGGGGGACTGGATGTCACTCAGCGGGCCTGAAACCATTCAGCAACTCAAAGCAGCACAGCTTCAGAAAGTCATTGTGAAATTCAGTTTGATCGAGTTTTACGAACAGTCATACATGATATCAGATGGGCTCGTTGCCACGGTGAGTCTGAGGGTCCAGGATGAGTTCTATCCACAGGTTGTCATGACAGCAGTGTGACTGCAGGTTTGCTATCCATCCGCTCACCAATGTTCATCAACTTGCACGCACAACTTTCTGAGTTAAATGTTGATGAGTGCCACACATTCTTCCACATCTCAGTTCCAGAATACTGTATATTCCAGATCACCTCCTAAACGGATTCACTTAATTCCTGGAACATTATCGATTGGCTCACCAAATTTTATTAAAAATTTGTTGATGAATTTTTGAGTTGTCATGCCAACAAACAAGAAGACAGACAACGCTGGTGAAAACAATACCTCCTCCAAGGAAATTCTCTTTCTTAACACTGAATCTGATGAGGAACTGTGATTTAAAAAAAAAAAACATCTGTAGTTTTTGTTTGAAACTTAGTGTTGTTGACTGTTCATACTGATGGGCTGGGAGCCAATCAGGCTTAACATGCCCCCAGGACAAATGTTCATGTGTACCAAATTGTTCATTGGGGGCATGTGAACAGGAAAAAAGATGTTCAAAATAAATAAATAAAAATAAAATAAAAAAATATAAATTTGTACCGTGTCAAAAGTGACCATTTTCCTGCCAGACCTTCAAATTTTTGGGGAATATTTTGATGAAATTGGTGGCAAATGAAGCTAATAAATGCCAAATTATTATCTGAATTATCCCTACACATTCATTAAAATCTAAATTTTGGGTTGATATTTTGGTAACTATCACATCACATGGTAAACCTCGCTGGCTCCCGGGCTATGACTTCCTGTTGCCAAAATAAAACTTTTATGAGGACCCTTCCAGCAGTGCAGGCTGGATGCAACTAAAAGAGGGACAAAATCAGGAAGGTAAAAACTGTTAACATGTAAAGGAGAATATGGCTAAAAATCATGACAGTGTATGAAAATGGACAAACATGGATATTAATCAGGAATAATTTAATGCAAGAAAACAACATAAATGTCTGAGCCACACCAGCTTTGAAGAAAATTGTGTTGCTTTAAACAGTCCCACAACTATGATTCAAAGGATTTTCCATCACGATACGATGTACTTGAACAAAGTTGAGGCTTGTTGCATTCGTGTGAACACCCATACGACATGATCATTTTCATCTCGTGGTTATTTGGCCAAATTTGTGACACTATTTTCAGTCATATGACTATACATCATGTAACTCTTTGTTTTTCCCAGAATTGAAAAATGGTAGATATGTGAAGCATGTGGGAGGAGCAACAGAAATGACTTTTGAATAGAATTTTGAGGGAAAAAATGAATTTACTCCATTTGGGAACAAGGCTGTAACAAAATGTAGAGAAACTGATGCACTGTGAACACTTTCCAGATGCACCGTACACCAGACTTTAAAATGTCGGTTTCTGATCCAAAGTGGGGAAAAAGTGCAGAGGCGCGTGATGTCGACAGGTCTGGATATGAGCTGCCAGACTGGCCTCGTGTGCTGCGGGTGATCAGATCTCAGCCGGTCAGGTCGTTCTCATTTGTGACAAAATGACCTCAAGGCCGAAGAAACATGACTGGTGCTGATAAAAACTATCATCACGGCGCTGCCGCCCCCGCTGCTGCTGGAGTGGCAGTGAGGAGAAACCCTCAGGCGGTGAACAGGAAAGACCTGCAATGCTGCTGCTTTGACTTTTTCCACTGTCTGGCTGTAAAGGTGTAAATCCTCAAATGTTGATTTCCAACGTTATTTTTCTGAGGGATTCATTTGACTGTCCTCATTCAAATCTTTATTGTGGCTTTTTTTTTTAAAAATTTCAGTCGCAAAAGTGACGCATTTAAGGATTGGCACATCGCTGGGTTTAATGTTTTAGATCAATATACACAATTTATACAAAGAGTCTGTTAAAATCAGCCAATTTCCATACAACTGCAGTGATGAACATTCAAACATTTTTTTCGTACCTTTTTTAAGTCCCACTGGGTTCATTCCCTGCTGGCGTAATTTTAAAATCAGCTTGTTGGTAATTTAGAATTACTGAAATTCAAAGAACATTACAATAATCATCAGGCATGAAAGGCACATTTTTAGCTTTTAAAAAAGTGGAGTTGATATAAAACCAATTGCCTAAGGACAAGTAAAACAGGGACAGAAATCCTGCCCTGAAATAACTGTGCTCATGCATCGAAACGTCCTGGGCGCCTGAGTCCTTTTCAGATAGTCAAGCTGCTCACCCTGTTTGGGAGTCTATGCCTGGATACCCGGCAGAGGAATCTCATTTCTGCTGCTTGCATCTGCTACCATAGTGTTTTGGTCATTATCCAAAGTTTCATGACCATAGGTGAGGATAGGAGGGAAACTGAAAGTCTCGCCTTATGACTCGACGGTCCAATTGCCATGACGGTCCGATACAGCTTCCATAAAACATCAGCTCCGGCTCAAGCCATCCATCGATCTCACTCCCCAACTTACCCCCACTCATCAACAAGATCCCAAGGTACTTAAAGTCCTCCACTTGCAGCAGTAACTCTACCCTAACCCAGAGGGAACACTCAACCCTTTTCCGACAGAGGACCATTGTCTCAGATTTGGAGGTGCTGATCCTCATCCCAGTTGTTTCAAACTGCCTCAAACCTGCTCAGTGTGCATTGGAGGTCACTGCCTGATGAAGCCAAAAGAACCACATCATCTACAAAAAGCAGAGATGCAACTCTATGTCACCAAACGGGGACACCCTATTTGCGTTATTATCATTATCATTAGTAGTAGTGGTAGTGGTAGTAGTAGTAGTAGCACTCGTAGTAGTAGTAGGCATCAGTCAGTCATGGGAAACTACGGAGATGATGGAGTTGTGCGCTGGAAAATCGTTGGGTTGGACTGGTCAGCCTGATGCAGGAGTGACAGTCTTTCCACAAATGAACCCTGTCATTTGTCTTTTTGGAAGCCTCCCTCTTCTGTCTCTTTACTTCAGCCTATTGTGTAAGTGTCTCCTCAAAGCTTGCAAAACGTTTCCTCACCACCTTTCTCCGGGTTGATCTTCTTGAAGCTACAGCTTTCCAGGAGTCTGGATCGATGCTGAGGGCCTTCCTGTATCTCTTGCAAGTGTCCTTGAAGAGTAGTTGTGGCCAGTCTGTAGGCCTTAAAGGCAAATTTTTCACAGAGAAGGGCTTTAGGGATCTGCTTGTCGTGCATTTACTCTGTACGTGCTGGGGATTTCGGCTCTTTCTAGGACATGGTGTTTGGGACTTTGTCTGGCCAGGTGATGTTCAAGATGCTTTGTAGGCACCTCATGTTAAAGGCATTTGCTTGTTGCTGGACACACAGTGTCTAAGTCTTGCTGACATACAGGAGGGTGCTGATGACAGATGCAGTGTAGACCTTGGTGTGTTCTGTAAGTTTGTTGTTGACCCATACCCTCTTTGTCAGTCTGGACGTGATGCTAGTGGCTTTGCCTATGCGCTTGCTCAGCGTTGGTATCAAGGGAGAAGTAGTCAGAGACTGTGGAGCCCATGTACTTGACATCGTTGATGTCGTCCAGTTTGCGGTTTGAGATGGTGATATTGGGCAGTGAGTCTGTATCCTACACCATGACCTGCATTTTCTTCAGGTTGATGGTAAGTCCAAAGTGATGGCAGGCCTCGCTGCCGCGAGTCATGAGCCATTGGAGATTATCTACAGCAGGTGTCACCAACCCTTTTCCTGGATAGCACCTGCCCTGCATAGTTTCCACATCTACCTACTCAAGTCACACCTGATTTTTTTTAAAAGTGGTGTTTTCTAGTTCTTGATTGGCTGAGCACACCTGATAGAGTTAATTGTTTTGGAGTGGAACATGCAGGGAAGGGGACTCCTGGTCTATAAAGTGAGTGGTGACTGCGGCGGCGTCACTACCCAAAATTATGGGAAAAGTAAGTCTCAAAGGCATTTCAGCTGAACTTTTGATTTTGCTCTCAGTCTGGAGAGACTGAAGAGCTTACCATCTAAACTTGTTCAGAGGTAGAGGCCTTCAGTTGCAGATCCAAATGCATGCTTGGATTATAAAGATTCCGAACAGATTTGGAGTGAGAACAGAGCCCTGTTTCACGCCACTCTGGATACTATTTTTACTAGCGCATTGCCCACGGGGATCCACGGGCTTTAGATTGGGTAAAGTAGTAGCAGCAGGTAAAAGAGGTAGCTGACATTTTTCAAAGGTGGTAATAAATTGTGCAAATTTCTATAATGAGTTGGAATAGCGTATAAGTCCAGAATGTTTATAGAACCTTAGACCTCAACAGTTTTAAAAAGAAGACCTCAACCCTTTTATTTCCTGTTAATTCCATAATTTTTTTTATGTTAATTTACTGTATTAATGTGTTTATAAATTGTTTAGGTTCTTGTTATCATATACACACTATTATCATTATTATTATCAGTATTATTATTATTTTATTATTGCTTCTATTTTATTTGATTTTTAAATGAACCACAATGGAAATAAATATTTTCACTTTCTTGTGTCATCCATGTATTTTTAACATATTTATAATTATATTATGTACTTACATTGAACTTACTGAATAAAATTATCAATGTCCATTGTTCAGTGTTGTTAGCTAATATCCGTAGTTTCTCCAAAAATATTAGTCCTATCAGTGTTCAGTTTTGGTGGGGTTCTTCCTTGACCCAAAATACACAAACATACCAAATGGCAAATGTTGGCTCTCCCCAGTTAGTGCAGCAGATACCTCAAATAATCTTTCACTTGGTGATACAAGCACTAAATTTGGAAAAGAGGTGCTTCAGGACCTACTCTCTTAGAAAAGGTCGCTATCCAGTTAAAAAAACAAAATGGCCACCATTTTCCAAGATGGCCACCAATCGAACTGGTTTTTAAGCTTGTTTTACCTATATTTTAATTGAATAACCATATCTGGAAGATGTAGCCTAGAAAATCCAATTATGCAGTCAAAAAACCAAAAAATATTGAAAAATCAGGTAATTTTATGTAAATTATGTAAATGAACACTCGTTCAATGATGTTTGCAATCTGCTAAATTTCCAAAAACATAACACCAATGATTACATGTTTGTTGCTTGGGTATGAAACAAAGTCTCTGTTGATGTACAGTTTGCATAAGTTCTTTTCAGTCATCACATTTGCAGGAACATAACTGTGTACACTTGAGGCTGAAGCGATAGCATTTGCATCTTCCTCGGCAGTCAGTCTTGCATCCACATTTTGTCAATTGCTGGCAACTCTCTGCAATTGCAGGAAGCTTTGACCACAGAACATTCCAGATCTCACCATCTTTTATTCAACCCCAGTTGGCAGGACTTTCAATTTGCATTTCACACACAGTAGCCTGGCCCCATATACAGGCAGCTTGGAAGACAGATCGTTTTACATGCTCGAAGAGGGATGCACTTGTCGGTGGAATGGCATCATATGGTCTCTGTTTCTGAGCAAACGTGGCGGCCATCTTGAAAAATGTCAGCCATTTCGTTTTTTCACCTGGATAGCTACCTTTTCTAAGATAGTAGGTCCTGAAGTACTTACACACACACACACACACACACACACACACACACACACACACACACACACACACACACACACACACACACACACACACACACACACACACACACACACACACACACACAGAGGTCACTTGGCCATTAATATATGGGTGATTCTTAGACTACGGGCACTTATTATGTCCTTTGATCATATTGTATGAAAAACAGAAAAAAGGGGAAATTTCACACTTTTATAATTATCTTTACAATGAAAGTGTTTTAAGAAATTTGTTCTAGTAGTCTATGATGACTTTTTCACCTTTTTTCAGCATCATTATATGCAAATATTGCAGTTTTGTGCTTGTCCCACACCCAGACTTTTGATCTTCAATGATAAAAATGAATGGTAAAAAAATGTTTTTTCTAATGTTTTAAAATATCTCTGAATAAAATATCAGTAAAATAATCAAAACATAATTGGGGTATTCAATGTCATACAACTGTTGTGATTTTTTTAAACAAAATGTAGTTGTCCCACACTATTGCATAACAGTTGCCCCAAGGCGCTTTATATTGTAAGGCAATGGTGTGGTGGAAATTACATTTACAAGGCCAATAGTGCCCGTAGTTAAGGAATCACCCATATAGATTATTAGGGTGTCAAGCCCCATACAACATCAGCATACAAATGGAACTTTTATAAATTTTTAAAACATTTTCCAGTGAATCTAGAAGGTGGGATAAGAAACTATTTGGCCTTATTGGTTCATTACAGATAATTAATAAAACCATAAAGAGAATTGTGTTAGCTTTAGCTGAGTTAGCATCCCACACTTCTGGTTTGAGCCATGTGACTTTTCAAAGCCTCTTTTTGATAGGTGCTAAATGGCTACACCTCAACATCTTACGCTGCCTTCAGCTAAAGGGATGAAATGCAAATGTTGATGAGGAGGGCGCACGCTGACACGCAAACAGCCTGTTAACCGCGTGAATGTCTCGCGCAGCGTGTCAGCAGGTTGACCCTGAAGGCAGAGCCGCATGGTGCAATCTCTCTTTCCTCACCAGCATGTGGTTTCAAAGAAACGCTGACGGTGAAATGCATTCATTCTCTCGACCTTGTTCAACCTCTAACCATTCAGCTTCCTCACCGCAAATGCACAGTCGCGTTCAGAGCAAAACCCACACACATGCATGGGAAAACATTTACATTCTGGCTGGGAACATTTCTACAAAGGTCTGAAAACCCATGAGAGGAACCTCCTCCATACATAATGTCATTATTCGACATCCAGGGAGCTGAATCCAAACCTCACAGTTATTCCAGGTCTCGATCTTTGAAAGAGTTATTAGCAATAGACCTGGACGGCAATTTGTTATCTGAAGTTGCGGGATTCATATTTCAAGCTTTTATCTCAAACAGATTAGATTACTGTAAAAAAGAAAAGAAAAAAAAATCAACACAAAGGCTCCAGTTCCACGTGCGACACGTGACTCCCGACATCTGACTCTATGTGTTTATTCGCATTTGTGTCTCAGGTTCTGCTTTTGAATACTGTAAAAATTAATTGAAATTAAATGTGTTGCAAACCTAAAACATTCTCAACCAATGGCAGCTGAAGATCCAGACAACTGTGACCCGCCGACTTCCAGCAGCCACACAGAAGCTGTTTGCTATGGTTTTATCTCCATGACAAACATTTCAGTCTGGGGCAGGGACGCAGCTGAGGAAAATCAGCAGAAACAATACATTCAGCGTCGGCGAGCCATCAAAACACCCTCACGGGTTTCTTCATTCCTCTTGTGGATTTGCGCGTTGTTTGTTTTGTCCCATGACTGTAATTGGCCTTTTATTGCACGAGGCGATCAAAAATAAAAGTGACAGCAGCACATTTGCGCAGAGGGACTGCAGCCTTTAGTCACTGCAGACCTTTACTTTGATTTATGCCTCTGCTGTTGGGAAAAAGCCGGATATCTCGGATTGAGATTTTTCAGAAAAGAAGTAAAAATAG
The DNA here is from genome assembly GCF_902500255.1 of Thalassophryne amazonica. NCBI lineage: Eukaryota > Metazoa > Chordata > Actinopteri > Batrachoidiformes > Batrachoididae > Thalassophryne > Thalassophryne amazonica. The sequence continues at coordinate 17,749,302 of NC_047122.1, forward strand.
TTCTTTTCTCTCTCAATTATGCTGGCTATTTATTATCAGAATCACAAACTTTTCAGTAAAGGTTGTATAATGACAGGAAGCAGATAAAGAGCATTTGGTGCCTTCTGAGCAGCTGATAAAAGATGTTTTAAAAGTATTTAAAAAAAACAGGTGTCGACTGTGTGACAGGAAACGAGATTCAAGTGGAAGTTAAAATCAATGACAGAATCTTTCAGCAGCGCATCAGCAACTAAAACTGTCTTAAAAAATCCACAATACAACATGGCAGAAGAAGAATTGCAGGATTAAAACTGAAGCTGAAATTTTCCTGATTGCACTGAAGGATTCCAGAACATGTCCTAGGGTGTTTCCCGATGTGTTTGGAAAAAGTCCAACAGCTTTTATGTGTCAAAGCCACAGATGGATCCAACATCAGTGGCATCAACTAAACTGTTAAATTGCCAAAAAAAAAAAAGAAAAAAGAAAAAAAAAAAGAGGTGGTGATATGCTGTTGAATAAAATAGTGGAGGAGGAAAGTCTTGGCTGTGGTTTGGAGGGAAACGGGGGAGATTAGAGGATTTATCTTCCTGGTTGTTAGTGACGTATCAAAGACGTGTGTACAAAAAGTAAATCCTTTCAGATATAAAGGCGGCTTATTATTTCTCACTGATGCAAATCTGTTCATTTTTATGGGATTTCAGAGTTGCTACAGTCACAGGGTCAAGAAACAAACTTGCACACGTTCATGTCGAAAACTGAGAGAGAGAAAAAAAAATTACCAGTGTTTCGGAGGCTGGAAGTGACAGACTGTGTGGTCAGTTACATCATCAAGTTGCATTCTGACAAATGTTTGTTTGTTCCAACACTCCTCTCAGGTACTTCGGCCAATTTCCACCAAATTCGCTGTGTGCACACAGGTTGACCCTAGAACTGGCTGGAAGGGTATGTTTTAGCAAAGGTCAATGGGTTCAAAAGTCATCATTTTAGTTCATCTGCTTGTCCCCTGAATGCTCTAATCAGGTTCTTTGTTTTATTTTGGCCAATCTTCATATGTCAACTGCCACATTTATGATTATTATCTCATTAGTATTCATTTTCTTCTCATAATTATTATTTGATATCTATTCTTCTTCTTGTTATGATTTATTTATTATTATTATTTCACTCCAGTGTCCACCAAACTTGACACACAGTATATATGTCGATTGTGGAGCTTCTTGGGCAAAGGTCAATCTTTGGGGTCAAGGTCTCTGGGGCTGAAGGTCAAAAGGTTTTTCACTCTGATCGGCAGACGTGGCATGGATATGGGGGGCGGGCTTCGGAATTGCACAGCAAGGTCCAAAAAGGTGCCAAAAAGTCATTGAGGTCGAGGTCATGTCTGCCTGTCTGTTGTTGGCCTGTGAAGGTCAGCCAGAGGTCAATTAATGTGCAAAGATCAAGGCCGCTGGGGTCAAATGTCAGATTGCTGCAGTTCTTAATGTCTTCAGGTCCACGGGAACTTTGTGTTTCTGCTTTATACCCTGTGTCACATTTTGGCCCTGATCAGGGCTTTGATTCTATTTTTGCCTCTTTCTTTTTCTCACCTTCTTCCTCAGCTTTGATTTATTAGTTATTTTCATCATGTGTTTATTCTCTGTAATATTTTACTTTGCCACTTTGTTTCTTTGTCATTTTTCATACATCAGCCATGGTTCAGTTCTTTTCTAGTTTGTTCTGCCGGTTTACGTTTTCATTGTTTATCATTTAGTTATCAGTTATGCTGTAATGTCGGGTTTTGTTTTCTGTATAGTCTCTGTTTTTCCTTTAGTTGGTTCAACCACTTTGTTTTCTTAGTCAGGTCCACTTTAGTTTTACTTTGGTATTTATTTATTCCCTGATTAAGTCTCATGTTCACGCCTGATTCTAATTCTCATCATAGTTATATAATATTCTGTCCTTAGATTCTGTGTTAGCTCTGTTCTCAGTTTGCCCTCACGTCCATCTGATTATGTTCTCACTCCACTACACCTACCTTGCGTCTCTGTCTCACACTTTGATTCTGCCGTTTTGTGTTTTCATTCACTCACACTCTTGGCACCTGTTCACACATCTTTGTGTATTACATCACTCCACTGTGTGCACTCCCTTCCTCACTATCTTGCACAGTGCTTAATCTTTGTCTTCCCCAGTCATGCCCCCTTCCAGAGCATTCTGCACACCTGTTCCTCATTCCATGCCCTAATTAGTCAGCCACTATTTAAACCTAAACCCTCACAGTCTCACCGTCCCCTGCCAGATTGTTGAATGTTATTCACTTTCCAGCCCTCACACCTTGCCTTGTTTAACCTTGTATTCAGCCTGCCGGTATTTGACCTTGTTTTGTCCTTGACCACGTTTTTGTCTCTGCCTCTGATTGCCACCACGCTGTGTTTTTGACCTTTGCCTGTTTATTGGACCAAGCCTTATGCCTGTCGGTACCTTTGCTTCACTGTTGGACCACCTGTGTACCAAATCCCTGCCTGTTACAACAATTAAACCTTATTTTAACTGCTTCTGGTGACAGAGTTTGCATTTGTGTCACGCCGATACCCTGAGCTTGAGTGTTTTACTGGAGGTTTTAACTTTCATCAATAATCATTTTTTTTAAAGTAACATCACAAAATATATTTCAGATTCTGTTTTCTCTGATGAATGATTTGTTGTTAAAGATTAAACGTGAAGAGCACTCAGACAGTACATACTTTAAAACAGAATCCCCCCCCCCCCCCCCCACGATCAGAGCTGTATGATGTCATACAGGATTCTAGCTATGGTGGGCGGTGCCCAGTACTGCAAATATCCACGCAGCTCTCGGGTTCAAATTGGCTATACAACCCCTGGCAATAATTATGGAATCACCGGCCTCGGAGGATGTTTATTCAGTTGTTTAATTTTGTAGAAAAAAAGCAGATCACAGACATGACACAAAATTAAAGTCATTTCAAATGGCAACTTTCTGGCTTTAAGAAATACTATAAGAAATCAGGAAAAAAAATTGTGGCAGTCAGTAACGGTTACTTTTTTTAGACCAAGCAGAGGGAAAAAAAATATGGACTCACTCAATTCTGAGGAATAAATTATGGAATCACCCTGTAAATTTTCATCCCCAAAACTAACACCTGCATCAAATCAGATCTGCTCGTTAGTCTGCATCTAAAAAGGAGTGATCACACCTTGGATAGCTGTTGTACCAAGTGGACTGACATGAATCATAGCTCCAACATGAGAGATGTCAATTGAAACAAAGGAGAGGATTATCAAACTCTTAAAAGAGGGTAAATCATCACGCAATGTTGCAAAAGATGTTGGTTGTTCACAGTCAGCTGTGTCTAAACTCTGGACCAAATACAAACAACATGGGAAGGTTGTTAAAGGCAAACATATTGGTAGACCAAGGAAGACATCAAAGCGTCAAGACAGAAAACTTAAAGCAATATGTCTCAAAAATCGAAAATGCACAACAAAACAAATGAGGAACGAATGGGAGGAAACTGGAGTCAACGTCTGTGACCGAACTGTAAGAAACCGCCTAAAGGAAATGGGATTTACATACAGAAAAGCTAACGAAAGCCATCATTAACACCTAAACAGAAAAAAACAAGGTTAAAATGGGCTAAGGAAAAGCAATCGTGGACTGTGGATGACTGGATGAAAGTCATATTCAGTGATGAATCTCGAATCTGCATTGGGCAAGGTGATGATGCTGGAACTTTTGTTTGGTGCCGTTCCAATGAAATTTATAAAGATGACTGAAGAGAACGTAAATTTCCACAGTCATTGATGATATGGGGCTGCATGTCAGGTAAAGGCACTGGGGAGATGGCTGTCATTACATCATCAATAAATGCACAAGTTTACATTGATATTTTGGACACTTTTCTTATCCCATCAATTGAAAGGATGTTTGGGGATGATGAAATCATTTTTCAAGATGATAATGCATATTGCCATAGAGCAAACACTGAAAACATTCCTTGCAAAAAGACACATAGGGTCAATGTCATGGCCTGCAAATAGTCCGGATCTTAATCCAATTGAAAATCTTTGGTGGAAGTTGAAGAAAATGGTCCATGACAAGGCTCCAACCTGCAAAGCTGATCTGGCAACAGCAATCAGAGAAAGTTGGAGCCAGATTGATGAAGAGTACTGTTTGTCACTCATTAAGTCCATGCCTCAGAGACTGCAAGCTGTTATAAAAGCCAGAGGTGGTACAACAAAATACGAGTGATGTGTTGGAGCGTTCTTTTGTTTTTCATGATTCCATCATTTTTTCCTCAGAATTTAGTGAGTCCATATTTTTTTCCCTCTGCTTGGTCTAAAAAAGTAACCGTTACTGACTGCCACAATTTTTTTCCTGATTTCGTATAGTGTTTCTTAAAGCCAGAAAGTTGCCATTTGAAATGACTTTAGTTTTGTGTCATGTCTGTGATCTGCTTTTTTCTACAAAATTAAACAACTGAATGAACATCCTCCGAGGCCGGTGATTCCATAAATTTTGCCAGGGGTTGTACTGCTCAGAACGGATTTTCCAAAAAATGAATTGAAATGTTAAAAAATTTACAAATTTGATGGTATTTTAAGCTTATAGGGTCATACTTTTGTTTTATTTTGCAATTTCAATAAAAAAATTCAATAAATATATTTCTCATTTTCTTCACATCAAATCAGCCGCAAACAACAGAGACCAGCGGTAAACCTGCATTCAGCTTTCTGTGATCCACAGTGCTGAGTTAATCCCCCGTCACACATAGAAAGAATGTGCAGGAACCAGGCCGAAACAGCAAATATTACCACAGTCGGACACAGTCGGGAAGGTAAGAGGCGTGGTCAGCAGTGTCAGAACGCAGCTAGACTACCTCGTACACACCTGCACGACGGCATTCAAAGCGTATGTTGACAACAGGTAGATGACACAGACTGCCGTCAGATGGTCATAAAAGGCACTGAAGACTGGCCGATGGCCAAACGTCTGGATGGCAAACACGGGACTGGAGTGGGAGGGAGCGCTGTGTAAATCCATTCCGGCGGTATATCAGGCTCTAGTCAAAGCCCCAATTGGTGAGTCGGACCACAACACCTTATTCCTTGTTCCTAAGTATCGAAAGAGATTTAAGGCACCTAAGCCAATAACTAAGAGGGTCAAGGGGTGCTCAGACTAGAGGCTGACATTTTTTCCCATGGGATGGGAGTCAACTTTGCTATTTATCACGTGATTGGGACGGTACGGGATTAAAAATTCACGGGAGCAGACGGGAGCGAGAACCAGGGTTTTAGGCAGCAAGACTTCTTGCTGACATTTGGTTGGTCAATTTTCGAGAAAGACACAGAAAAAAGAGCGGGCGGCATAAATTAGTATAAAATTAGGACTGGGTTCGATCGCTGTAGCTGTCTGTGTGTGTGTGTGCAGTTGGCTCGCTGTGGTGGTGGTGGTGGTGGTGGGGGTGGGCCGCTTCAGTCAGTGCAGAGTGAGAGAGCGCACGTGCTGAGAACAGACAAAACTGTCTGTCCGTCCTGCACACCATGTGCACGTGTCGGTGACGGTTATACTGAAATTATGAGTTGAAATAAATGGTCAAAATTCCTTAAAAAATGAGAATATAGGAATGAACGTTATAAAAATCATACATGTGTTAAAAAAATCCTGATGTGGAGAAACTCTGCAGTGTTGTTCAGAAGCAGAGATCACATAAAGCAGCAGAGAAAATGAACTCGGGTCAGAATACAAATAGAAGCTACTGATTTTTATGTTTTATGTTATTTTTCAAAGTTATTGAACTTTTCTGACGGTTCGAGAACAATGCTTCCCAGACAAGTGCACTCCCTCACCCGCTGGGGGAGGGGCGCTCTCCCTTTTCCATCATGGAGCAAGATGTCGGTAGACTGCTACGGCATCAGAACACCAACAAAGCGGCTGGACCGGATGGTGTGACACCAACTACATAAAAGAACTGTGCAAACGAGCTTGCGCCTATTTTCACCTATATTTTCAACTGGTCTCTTAATACAGCAACTGTACCTGCATGTTTTAAATTAGCCATGATAATTCCAGTGCCCAAGAAAAGTAATATAACCTGTCTTAATAATTATAGGCCTGTTGCACTTACTTCTGTTGTCATGAAAGTCTTTGAACACCTAGTCTGTAAGTACCTGTCACACATCACGCTAGACCCTCACCAATTTGACTACAGGGGAAATATGAGGGTAGATGATGTGGTTTCACTTTGCACACATTTCATTCTACAACATCATGAGACCAGGTCCACCTATGCCCGCGTAGTATTCACTGATTTTAGCTCAGCTTTCAACACTATCATGCCTATCAAACTGTACAATTCTCAATTAAATCCTTTACTCTGTCAGAAGATACTAAACTTCCTGTCTTGCAGGACACAGTGTGTTAAAATCCAGAATAATGTCATCAACCAGTGTTCTGAACACAGAACTTATACAGAAGGATCGACTTTTTTAAAACTACATATTGTCTTGCGGTACGTTTGGTGAGTATACATTTCTTTTATTTTTGCTTGAAAATTATTTTTGGGGACTTTTTCATACGCCCGTTTGATTGAGTGGTGTCGCATTGAAAATCTACTGTCTTTAGCCTCCGGTGTTACCGTTGCGGGATACGGATGCGGGACCCGCAAAGAATCCAAGTCATTAAAAAGATACAAACCTCTCTCAGTGGCCACGGAGCTCTGCGGCTGTGGTTACCGAGACTGTGCAGTGCTGCGGATTTTTCTGCAAGAAGTCTATTGCGGAAGTCTAGCCCGCAGACTTGGTAATCGCATCGGAGGCAGTGAGAGCAAGGCGTCGGGATGAACGTCGCCCACTGTCGATGTTGCCGCTGATCTGAACATGCAGGGCTGTATCTCGCATTCATTGCAGCTTACTTTTGGATGTTGAAACCAGGATGTGTATAACAGTAACATTACTAACAGATAAAATCAATTTCAATGCGGGATCGGACTGAAGGCGCTAGCGCTCCATCTGCTGCACGTCACTGCAATGTCCCGGATGTACAAACAGTTTTCACGGAGGGCCAAATTTTAGCTGCAAATTTGTCATTTTTAAACAAAGATTTCTCTGCTGAATTACATATTTGGGCTTGCAGATTTACTTTACTGCATTAATAAGGGACTTATAAATACATATCAGCTATTTCTTTTTGAGATCTGACATTTATTTCAATGCAGGTCTACTTTAAATAACCTAGAGTTCCGTCTGTGTCCGTAGATGCTGATACATTCAGAAATTTCCGGTTTATTTTACAGTGTAAAGGCTCCCTGTTTCCAAAAAGCTCAGATGAAACTGGTGAGAGTGAAGGGGAGGGAAGGAGTTGGGGGGAGGGAGAGGAGAGAGAGCGAGCGGCTGTTCCTGCATTGAATGGCAAACTTCACTTAGACTCAGTCAGCTTTTACCTCGTTTGCTGCGCTGTGATTAATTAGTCTTGAAACTTTGAGGATCCCTGGCCTTGAGAAGTTATTTTATTTTGCGAAGTGATAGCCAATTTTAATGGCAAAATAAGTAAACAAACCAAGAATTGCTTTTTGTCTCGCATACATTTTTTTTCCCAAAACTGTATTTCAACAAATAAATACATTATCAGTAAATAAACAAAGGACAAGGCCACAATAGAAAGAGATAAAAAAAAATAAATAATTGTAAATAACAAAAGTAAAGGGTTTCTTTAACATTAATACTCTTTAAAAATTCCTTATAGAGCATGACAGTTTTATGACATTTGGGAGAATCTATAAGCTTAATAATGCTTATATATTGTTCAGATTCAGCCAGAAGTCTGTGCAAATTCCTTTTCAGTACTCTGCATTTATGAATATGGAATTTACCAAATAATATTAAAAGGTTGATAATGTATTCATTGATCTCTCAAACGTTTTTTTCCGACATCTGTTATGACATCATGATATGCAAATTAGCCGATGATGTCATTTAGCGACTTCTGGTGACTTTTAGGACAGCCAACAGCTACTTTTCTTACTGAGGAGTTGGCAACACTGCCCCTGGACCCTGGCCATGAGACACAATCACGTAATTTACCCGGCACTAAAATGGTTCCAGGTAGAACCCTGATGTCATAAGAGGGCTAAAAATCCAGAAAAATAAAACATCTCTTCCAAAGAATTTGAAGAAAGGGAATAAACTAATTTCCTTTCCTAATCAAAAACCAGTTCTAGAGAATTACAGGAAATCCATCCATAACTTTATGAGCTGTCTTGTTCACAATCAGACATACAGAGGAGATAACTTAACCTCCATAAATCACATTAGAATCCTGCATAAATGTTCATGCATCAGCAACAACATTCCATGAAAATTCAGTAAGGTATATCGTATATATTATATTCCAATTCTAAGGTGGAACTATGCCAGTATACAAAGGTATATCTAAATATCTAAAAAGGAAGAGTAAAATAGGAGAGTACAAAAGAGTAGAGTAGAGCCACTTAGGTGCCTGGTCTTGAGAACCAGGGATGGTAGGTTAAAAAGCTTTTTTATCCCATGGGAACTCTCCCTACCCACCCAAGCAGCTCAAGAAAAAGGTATATATAATATAATAAGTAATAAGACATAAGAAGGATAAGACATCATAGGAGAAGATTGTTATCAAACACAAAGGAAGCAACTATTTTGTAAGCTACGATGAACGTTGCTAAGGCTGGCTAGATAAGCTAACGTTAGCTGTTTGGTATAACTAATTGTACCCCACTCCTCCAATATTTGCTTAAATATAATAATATTAAAAAGGGGGTAACAAGAAAAAGTAAAGCGTGTAGAAATGTATATGGAGACATAAGTACATATATTTGCAGAAAAGAGAAAAACGGCTGCCATTTTAATCACCAAACCTGCAGTTGCCAGAGTTACACATCTTGCTGTTTCTTCTTCTTCTGCTTATATTTATAACATCGTATTCAGTAGCTTCGCCCTCGTGTGGGAACACATGTAATTACAGCTGATCATCCGAGTAACCACTTAAAGCGTTAAACATTAAACTGGCATATATATATATATATATATATATATATATATATATATATATATATATATATATATATATATATATATATATATATATATATAAGGTGAATGAGGCAGCCTACTAGATCATTAATAGTAAATAGGCTAAGCTACAATTGTAGCAGTATAACTGTATAAACAAAGGCTCAGATATAATATGTTATAGGTTTTATCTACCCTATTTGTTAGGTTATGGTTATCTAATCTAGGTAGAAGAAATTCCATCTTCTACATGTTTTTTAATGGGAACCCAAACTTAGATATTAATTGTAATTATATAATAATTAATGTAATTATGTAATTAATAATAATAACAATAATAATACTAAAATGGCTGCAGTAGTAACATGTTGCCGTTCCAGAAGTACTCCTGAACTACTGGAAGAGGGAACCTACCACAACCTGACTGCAGCTCTGTCACTGTTGTTTTCATTCAAACTGAACCCTCTGCCGGTCGCTCCACCGTTTACCATCAAATCCCTGACTGGCTTTTTTTAAAAGCCAATTTCCTCTTGTTTACCGTCGCATCAGTGCCACTCACGCTGCCAAAGTCCAGCTCACAAACTCAGAACCAATTTCTCCATAAATAATGTCCCACTTTAATAATATCTAAGAACAAAATAATGTGACAGGACAAAAGTGATATGTGCTGGAAAAAAGGAATAAAATCTAGAGAAAAAAATTAAATCACACCTCCGCAGCACCTCCATATGATTGATAGATGCATAAAGCAGTGACGGAGGAAACTGTATATACAGTTTACACAATTTTTTTTCTTTTAAAAGTTTCTAACAGCATATTGGAGTCATGTTCCAAAAAATTACGCAGTAAAATCTGTGACTTTAGCTGATGAGCAGAATATTATTTAGTCACACAAAAAAAAGTCTTTTCAAGGCAGCTACATGCTAACTAGCCATGCTAGCTTGCTGAGTTTGCAGAGATTGGGTGAAGTTACTTGAAGAAAATATCTAAATTGAAAAAGAAAATGCAAGAGAATGAAAAGCTACAAATATACAGGAACAGGAAAACATTTAAGTACAATTATTTTTTATTATTTCAATTTTTTTAAAGAATTCAGGCTTCAATTTTAACCCCTTAACACCCATCGTTGTATATATGCTACAATCTCTGACTCAAATATGCAACTCACCAAATTGACCTGTATGCCCGTTGTCGCAAATTTGCAACATACCATCATTATTATTATAACATTATAACATAAGGTCATTACCAGAATACCCAATATTACTATCTAGTTTTTGTGCAAAAGTGAAATTAATAATCTCAACATTATTTACCATCTACTTAAAGGTAAAAACACACACAAAACATTTTTTTATATACAGCAATATAAATTCGGGCATTAAGGGGTTAACAAATAAATTAACAAAAAATAACATGGCATAGCACAACCAAATCATCTCTTTTACAGCCAATTGTTTTAGACAATCAGGGGTTTGAATAAACAAGTGACTGTGAAAGAAGGAGACTAGTGAGGGAAGCCACCAACGCACACCTAACAACCCTGAAGGAGTGCCAGGCTTCTGTGGCTGAGAATGAAGAAACTTCGCTCATTGAAACTTTTCTTTGTTAACGGTGGAGTGGTGCAGAGAAGCATTTTCTTCAAAAATTTCAGCAAGTTTGCCAGAAGGTACTTGGGAGTTTTGAGCCTAGATTTCTTGGGTTTTCTTGAATTTAAATACTTTTCTGTGCTGCTCCACCATGAAGCTGTGTGAGCGGTGATGCAACAAACAAAAGCTTCTATGATGCACCGACTTTCCAGTCATAGCCACTGATCTCGTCTTGGTGGCTTCCCTCACGTGGTTCCTTCTTAAGCCCCTTTCACACCAGTCCAGCGTGGAGTTGCATAATGCTGCAAAATTAAAATTTTTCACAGACTTCATGCATAGAGGAGCACTGGATGCAGTGCTCATGCATGTCTATGCAACACTCTGCTACTGTATGCAAGTCTACGCAACACAGCGCTACTGTACACCAAACCGCCGCAATTGTATGCGACCCTATGCCATTCTGCCGAAAAATCCTTTTAGTTTTTTTTTTTTATCAGTGCATACCTGCATTGCTAGATTTTATTCATCCCGCTGGACTCTGCTGAACTTTGCTGACAGTGAAGCTTCAAAACCACAGAAGAAGAGGCAGGCAAAGCTTCCCTCTTGCACGCAACAGTGAGTGAGTCATACAGAATTACATACTGTCTGTATTTCTTAATAATTGATGAAAATTAGGTCTAATGTATTCAGCAAACTGGAAATGTTCATGTATGCATCGAATGATTTGTCTACAGAAAACAGGCTGTAAAAGTGATTATTTATCTTTGCTATGTTAAAGTAGAATTATGAATCACATTGTTTTGACGTACATTTTTTATGTAACTTGTATCACATTGCAGGCATTTGTTTTCCCTGTAAGTTTAAAGGGCAAAATCCTTAAATTTTTAACATGGCGAAAACATAAACCTACAGTGTGTAGGATCTGTGGTTGTTTATCAGTAGAAATGGAATATAATGAGCCCTTCATATATACATGGGAGTGCACCCCCTCAGGGAGGCCACCGCATTTAATACAGTAGCCCAAAAGGGACATAATTAGTTTGATTTCCAAATTCTGCATTGTGGCCAAGGAGTTAAAAAAGAAGAGTTTGAGAACCCTCATTTTTGTGGAATGGAGGATCAAACATGTTGATTATCAAAGGAGCACGAATCCAGAATGCCAAATAAGCAAAAACATGAAGGGAAATTAAATCATGACCAGTGATAGATGGCATGATGCAATCTACAACCTCACCACTAGATGACACTAAATCATGCACACTGCCACTTTAAATGATTTATTTGATGTAATATAAACTTGATGTGTAAAACCCAAACTTTGTTTTAGTGTTTGTGTGGAGGAACTGCAGCGCAGATAAAAACTTCCCACTTCACGTGTGCAGAATAAAACGGTTTACTGTCACGCTTTGCTTATTTGGACGGGTGAAAGTAAGGAGCATCTGAAACGACATGGCTTCTCTCCTCACCGAAGACAAACTCACGGCCTTTTATGTGCACAACAAACCCAAACAGCAGAAATTGTAGGTTTTATCTCCTTCAGCGCTTCTCTCTGAATAACAGGGAAGAGAAGTCGCGGTTTAAAGGACAAAAGATGTCTGTCAAAGTCTGTGTGGAATTCGATTTGTTGTGACTATGTTTTGACGAGCTATCACTGTTAGCGCTAGCGGAGATAATCCACATTCAAACGCCTGAGATGGCAACTTCCTGACAGGCTTTGCTTTCAGCATCTCCATGGAGGAGAACGGTCATATTCACACAATTTATGTTCAGCTGAATCCTTTTCTGTTGGACTGTCAGATTGAAAACCATCTGAGAGCAAAGCGCTGCCGTAAACTCCACGCACGTGGAAAAGCAAACAGAAAATCACACACCTGCACTTAAGATCAACCATTTCTGAACACATTTATTCACCCTTAAATATGTCATTCTGATTGATTTTAATTTGTGGGATCTGTAGATATCGAATGGAAGTCACAGCTGGTTACAACAGGATGCATCAAGCACACGCCACTCGTCACCTGGATGGAAACCACACAGGCAGTCTCCACGCATTATGCACTTTTTTAAAACGGAGTGGCTATTCACCCAACTGTTGATTCAATAAAGTAAATACGCGAGCATATACACCCAACCACAACCGACCAGTGAGCGCGCTTGTAAGCTCACTTCCGGTTTCAACGGGGGAGGGAAAAAAGACGTATATTTTTTCGGCGACTGCAGGAGGGTTCGCACCCCGCGGAGGCTGTGATCTAAAGCTGTTCTGTTTGGCTCATCACACCCAGGGAACTGTGTCAAACTAACACCATCTTACAGACAACAAGCAGCATTTTGTTCAAAAACTGTTTCGTCGTCGTTAACAGGCTTCCGTTCAAAATGCTTATGAAGTTTGTCTGTTTTGATCCATTGCGGTGTTTTCGCAGTAGAGCCCGACCGATATGGATTTTTGAGGCTGATGTCAATAACGATATTTGGATGAAAAAAAATGCAGATAATCGATAAATCGGCTGATTCGCCGACAGCCGATAAATCAGCCGATTTTTTTTTTTTTTAATGAATAAAATGTTATTTTTTGGACCCTTAACAAAAAAAAAGGCATGAGCTAAAAGCTGAAGCTTTGTCCTCATATTGATCCTTTTAACACCCATCTATTTCCAGCTTGTGCACAAAAGTTGGACCTTCCCAAATGCCAAAGGTCATAAAAATAACATCTTACACCTCACAGGATTGCAATATGCCTCATTTTAAAGTACAGTTCTTCTAGTTTCTTGTGATATCCACCTTAACACTTTAACTATTACACAAATCAAACAATGGCAGCTTAAATTTGACAAAGTTTTATGTTTTTTTTCTCTCAAAAATAAAAAACCTATGTATTCATGTCAGTGGTTGAGTTTACATTATACTATGCATTTGAAATTCACAACACTTGTTATTCCCGAAGTTAACAACAAGTGTGACAAGTTTTATGTCTTTGGGACAAAGTATCTTGATACTGTAGGTGTTTTATATATGAAATGGCTCCATTCGGCACAAGTGTGCCAAATCTTGCCAAATGTGCCAACTTTGGTACATGCATTTTACCACTCATTTCATCATAAAAAAGGGTTTTTATCATTCAGATAGCTATAAAAATAATCTAGACAATTTTTTTTTCAGACTTTTTTCAGACTGGTTTTCAGCCAGATCGCTGTGCACTCGCCGATAACAATAGTCTGTATTCATCCATTTTACGCACGCTATTTACATGTCTACAGAGTGAAGAACCCCCAAGACCCGCCTATCAATGGAAACCTCTGCTTATTGTCTATAAGCTGGTGTCAATCATTTTGACATAGACCGTAATATGTGGTGATGTCACATGAGAAAACAAGGAGAGAGCATGCGCATTGCCGTTCAGCGACAGGAGCGTTTGTTTTACTCAAAGGGGTGGAGAAGTCTTCTCTTTTCACGTAGACTTAAGAGGATTGCGGTGGCTTGGAGATAATCTGATGAACACGCACATACCAAGAAGATGGCAGCCATGTATGGATAAGTGCCTCTTTTTCATTCCAGAAAGGACATAAAGACTTTTTTTTCGATTGTTTTAACAGAAGAAAAACATGTTTTGAAGGATTATATCTGCACAGGGAGCATTTTTATGGAAGAAAGGATTAAAAATCGTGATTCTACAGGATCTAACGAGTGTTTTGACACCAAATATGAGTGAAAAGGTATTGGGAAAGATTTAGACCAAACTTATAACTCGTGAACTAAATAAAAACACATATATCCCGCCGGCGGTATAGGGTAGGCTGCAAGAGGATATAACAGAGAAGAATGGTCAAGTTCAAAAAATGCAAAAATGCAATTGGAGCAGTTAGGGGGCTATTCAAATGGGCCAACTAGTAAGATATCACTCCTGAAAATGATCTTTGCCATATCACGTGAGTTAAATCTGCCCTACGATTGGATTTTGGAAAACCATGTGACGGAGAACCAATTCCGATTGGACACTCACATTGCACACGTCATCACACATCTTCTATGAGAAGTAACAAGATGGCCGACGGTGGATCGAAAGTCCGCAGAGTTAACTTTTCAGCAAGAAAAAAGAAAAAGTAAATTTCTATCTCATGTCATTAAAAAATTATTTACAATTTAGTAAAGCTTGGTCCCAGCCATCGTATACGGCAGCGGCGGCCCCAGAGGGTTAATGGCGAATGCCAGTAATTCCCAGAACCCATGACCAGTGAATCTGAATGTTTCAACCTCTTAGCAGTAAACGAAAGTTTTTCATGCTAGAAATAAGGTCTACACAACGTGGGCTTAATAAAAAGCGTGACTGATGCAATGAAGCACATTTGACACATTACTACATTAACTGAGTTAATCAAACTGAGTTGAACTGAAACGGGAGAAATGTGGGGTGAATGTAATCGCAGTGTTATTACAAACAACATCCTTATAAACTTACTTGTATGCCTATGTCAGCCTATCAGTGCAGTGTGACGGTGAACTACAGGGGCCGGTGATGAACACATTTAAGCAGGGGGTGTAAGCAGCTCTCAGTTGAATGGAGTCAGACCTCCATCTACTGGACAAATGGTGCAAGGACATTTTACATTGCCGACACAAACATTTCAGTAATTGTTCTGTTTATGAGAAATTATTGGCGTTCTATTGGCAAAATTTCGGCCGATAGTGAGTACTTTGAAAAGGGCTTATATCGGCCAATAATATCGGCCGGCCGATAATATCGGTCAGGCTCTATTTTGCAGTAATTAAAGACAGTGCCGTTAAATGTGTTAAACATACACCGCAATAGAGCCTTAAAAAGTGGTGTAAAAAACGTAGTTTAGATGCACAAAACGTGTCAAATACACGATCACGGTTGGGTTAGGGTTAGGGTTAGGGTTAGGGTTAGAATAAGAATAAGATAAGACATTATATTTATCTGCCCAATGGTTGTGCGTGTAATGTTCAAGTATGACTTATCTGCCCAATGGTTGTGCGTGTAATGTTCAAGTATGACTTCTGCCCAACGGTTGTGCGTGTAATGTTCAAATATGACTTCTGCCCAACGGTTGTGCGTGTAATGTTCAAATATGACTTATCTGCCCAATGGTTGTGCGTGTAATGTTCAAGTATGACTTATCTGCCCAATCGTTGTGCGTGTAATGTTCAAGTATGACTTATCTGCCCAATCGTTGTGCGTGTAATGTTCAAGTATGACTTCTGCCCAACGGTTGTGCGTGTAATGCTCAAATATGTCTTATCTGCCCAATGGTTGGGCGAATAAGGTAAGACATTATATTTATCTGCCCAACCGTTGGGCGTATAGCCTTTGCCTTTTTAAAATGTGTGTACGCGTCCAAAGATTGAAGCTCACCAGCACCCTGGAATCCTGGCTGACCACCAGGGGCGCAAGTCCATCACACACCCCAGGACCCTGTTTTCAGCCATACAATTGTGGGACACGTGCAAGGTGCAGGACAAGAAACTGCAAAGACCCATACTGGAGACAGTGACCCACCACCACCACCAGCCAAAACATCAACACAAAATTCCCCATCCTCTGGTCATGCATCCACAAAATGTACCCAAACCCCAGCTGGTCACTGGCACCTGCAGAGAACCCCCAAACACCACGGGAAGGCCAGGACCAAACAGGAGGTCTGGGGGAGAGATTGTAGTGCACATTTTTTGCCAGTAAGACCAGAGATGTACCAAAGAAAAGCATATATTAAGAAATGCAAGTTGGTGCTTTTTGTTTTACAAGTAAAATGAAGCATTATAGATGACACTCACTAGATGTGTAGAAAAAGGAAAATCTGTCACATACGAACTAGTTTACAGAGTTCACAAAACATAACTTCACAAAGCAAGTTTTAATACGCCCCAAAGCACTGAATGTAAATCGTGAGATTGTGTGGAAAAAAAAAAACATTGTTTTGAAAAGCATTAAGACAAACAAGAATCAGAATAGAACTTGCTTTAAAAAAATGAATAACAGACCACACTGCTATAAAAAGGTCTGATTTGACATGAAGTGTACTTGCTGCCCAGAGGCAGAGGGGGTTTAAACCGGTCTGATCTTGTCTGTGCACAGCACTGAACTGTGGAGTGAGCACACAGCTGTTGGGCGAATCTTCCTACCTGTGAACTGAGAGACCGAATCACACAACAGGTGTCTGTCCTTGAAAAATTTTGCCCAGCAACTGTGTTTAGGGACTGACCTTAGGCATGGCCCCCACAACAGTATAAAAGACTTCCTAAGTTCAGAGCACACAGAGTTTTTTCTTTATTTTTTTTTAATTCTGTTCTCTCCTTGTTGGTGGACATAAAGATACATTTGTTATGTAATATTTAGAATCCTGACAAGATGATTTTTTTTGTTGGGGGGGCGACCAAAACACCTTGAATCTGAAACTACATCTGAGGACTTCGGTTCAAAAGTCTCCATGACGAAATCAAGGGGTCAAATGGTCCTCCAAAATGTATTTATTTATTTATTTTGGCAGCAAATATCCCAAAACATTTTAATAATCTTTTTTTTTTATGTTATTACACCGACACAATACAGGGTGTGTTTTTTGTTGTTGTTGTTTTTGTCACGCTACAGGGCGTGAGATGATAAGATGGCTGTGGAGATGAAAGTAGACTTCAGGAGGAACCCACCCGCCTCCCCATCCTCAACAACACTGTTTAAGTGGACCTCCCGCATAGACTCCACCAGAAAAAAAGGCACAGCAGAGGATACATTTCCTCAGACAGCTCAGGAAGTTCAACCTGCCCCAGGAACTGCTCATCATCTTCTACACATCCTTCATCTAGTCTGTCCTGTGCATCTTCATCTCTGTTTGGTTTCCTTCTGACTCCAAACATAACAGACACAGACTTAAACAAACTGTCAGGTCTGCAGAAAAAAATTATTGGAGCCAGCCTGCCCTCCATCCAGGACTTATACCGGTCCAGGACCAGGAAACAAGCTGGTAACATCTCTGCAGACCCCTCCCACCCTGGACACACACTGTTTAAACTCTTACAGAGCTCTGTACGTCAAAACAACCAGACACAGGAACAGTTTCTTTCCACACGCCGTCACACTAATGAACAATTTAACCTGCCAAAAACCCACTAATTCATATACCTCACGTACAACTTCAGTCTGTCTGTTTTACACATTCTTTTCTTTTTCTTTTCTCTTATTGCATGTTGTATTTTGCTTGCACATTTCATTTGCACATTTTATTACTTTGAATTATTCAGTGTTTTGTGTATATTTATACATGCTGTATAGAAGGACAGCAGCCCAAACCAAAGTTAAATTCCTTGTATTCTGTGGATAAATGGTGAATAAAAAACTATTCTGATTGTGATTCTGATGGTTTTACTTTTTTTATTTTGATCATCACCCTACAGGGCATGTTATTGTCACACTACAGGGCATGTTACTGTCACGTTACAGGGCATGTTATTGTCACGCTACAGGGCATGTTACTGTCACGCTACAGGGCATGTTATTGTCACGCTACAGGACATGTTATTGTCACGCTACAGGGCATGTTATTGTCACGCTACAGGACATGTTATTGTCACGCTACAGGGCATGTTACTGTCACACTACAGGGTTTGTTTTTGTCACGCTACAGGGCGTGTTTTTGTCACGCTACAGGGTGTGTTTTTGTCACACTACAGGGTTTGTTTTTGTCACGCTACAGGGCATGTTGTTGTCACGCTACAGGGCATTTTTTTGTCACGCTACAGGGTGTGTTATTGTCACACTACAGGGTGTGGTTTTTTGTCACGCTACAGGGCATGTTGTTGTTATGCTATAGGCCATGTTGTTGTCACGCTACAGGGCATGTTTTTTGTCACTCTACGGGGCGTGTTTTTTTGTCACACTACAGGGCATGTTGTTGTCAGTCTACAGGGTATGTTGTTGTCACACTACAGGGCATGTTTTTTGTAATGCTACAGGGCGTGTTTTTGTCACGCTACAGAGTGTGGTTTTTTTGTCACACTACAGGATGTGGTTTTTTGTCACACTACAGGGTGTGGTTTTTTATCACGCTACAGGGTGTGGGATTTTGTCACGCTACAGGGTGTGGTTTTTTTGTCACGCTACAGGGCATGTTGTTGTCATGCTTTAGGCCTTGTTGTTGTCACACTACTGGGCATGTTGTTGTCACGCTACAGGGCATGTTGTCACGCTACAGGACATGTCTTTTGTCACGCTACAGGGCATGTTTTTGTCATGCTACAGGGTGTGAGGGTTTTTTGTTACACTACAGGGTGTGTTTTTTGTCACACTACAGGGTGTGAGGGTTTTTTTGTCACACTACAGGGTGTGAGGGTTTTGTGTCACACTACAGGGTGTGTTTTTTGGGACTCTACAGGGTGTGATTTTTTTTGTCACGCTACAGGGTGTGGTTTTTGTCACACTACAGGGCATGTTGTTGTCACGCTACAGGGCATGTTTTATGTCACACTACAGGGTGTGTTTTTTGGGTCACACTACAGGATGTGTTTTTTTGTCACACTACAGAGGTTGTTTTTAGTCATGCTACAGGGCATGTTTTTTTTTTGTCATGCTACAAGGTGTAGCTTTTTGTCACACTACAGGGTGTGGTTTTTTTGTCACACTACAGGGCATGTTGTTGTCATGCTACAGGGCATGTTGTCACGCTACAGGGCATGCCTTTTGTCACGGTACAGGGAATGTTTTTTGTCACGCTACAGGGTGTGTTTTTTTGTCACGCTACAGGGCATGTTGTTGTCACACTACAGGGCATGTTGTTGCCACTCTACAGGGCGTGTTTTTTGTCACGCTACAGGGCATGTTTTTTGTCATGCTACAGGCCATGTTTTTGTCATGCTACAGGGTGTGGTTTTTTTTTGTCACGCTACAGGATGTGGTTTTTGTCACACTACAGGGCATGTTGTTGTCATGCTACAGGGCATGTTTTCTGTCACGCTACAGGGTGTGTTTTTTTTGTCACACTACAGAGGGTATTTTTTATCACGCTACAGGGCATGTTTTTTTTGTCATGCTACAAGGTGTAGTTTTTTGTCACGCTACAGGGTGTGTTTTTTTGTCACACTACAGGGCATGTTGTTGTCATGCTACAGGGCATGTCTTTTGTCACGCTACAGGGAATGTCTTTTGTCACGCTACAGGGCATGTTTTTTGTCACGCTACAGGCCGTGTTTTTGTCACACTACAGGGCATGTTTTGTCACGCTACAGGGCATGTTTTTTGTCACGCTACAGGGTGTGTTTTTTGTCATGCTACAGGGTGTGAGGGTTTTTTGTCACGCTACAGGGTGTGAGGTTTTTTTTTTGTCATGCTACAGGATGTGGTTTTTTGACACACTACAAGGTGTGGTTTTTTGTCATGCTACAGGATGTGGATTTTGTCACGCTACAGGGCATGTTTTTGTCACGCTACAGGGTGTGAGGGTTTTTTGCCACACTACAGGGTGTGAGGGTTTTTTGTCACACTACAGGGCATGTTTTTTGACACACTACAAGGTGTGGTTTTTGTCATGCTACAGGATGTGGATTTTGTCACGCTACAGGGCATGTTTTTGTCACACTATAGGATGTGTTTTTTGTCACGCTACAGGGTGTGAGGTTTTTTTTTGTCACACTACAGGGTGTGTTTTTTGGGTCACGCTACAAGATGTTTTTTTGTCACGCTACAGGGTGTGTTTTTGTCTCACTACAGGGTGTGTTTTTTGTCATGCTACAGGGTGTGAGCGTTTTTTGTCACACTACAGGGTGTGAGGGTTTTTTGTCACACTACAGGGTGTGTTTTTTGGGTCACGCTACAAGATGTTTTTTTGTCACGCTACAGGGTGTGTTTTTGTCACACTACAGGGTGTGTTTTTTGTCATGCTACAGGGTGTGAGGGTTTTTTGTCACACTACAGGATGTGAGGGTTTTTTTGTCACGCTACAGGATGTGGTTTTTTGACACACTACAAGGTGTGGTTTTTTGTCATGCTACAGGATGTGGATTTTGTCACGCTACAGGGCATGTTTTTGTCATGCTACAGGGCATGTTGTCACGCTACAGGGCATGCCTTTTGTCACGGTACAGGGAATGTTTTTTGTCACGCTACAGGGTGTGTTTTTTTGTCACGCTACAGGGCATGTTGTTGTCACGCTACAGGGCATGTTGTTGTCACTCTACAGGGCGTGTTTTTTGTCACGCTACAGGGCATGTTTTTTGTCATGCTACAGGGCATGTTTTTGTCACGCTACAGGGCATGTTTTTGTCATGCTACAGGGTGTGGTTTTTTTTGTCACGCTACAGGATGTGGTTTTTGTCACACTACAGGGCATGTTGTTGTCATGCTACAGGGCATGTTTTCTGTCACACTACAGGGTGTGTTTTTTGGGTCACACTACAGGATGTGTTTTTTTGTCACACTACAGAGGGTGTTTTTTATCACGCTACAGGGCATGTTTTTTTTGTCATGCTACAAGGTGTAGTTTTTTGTCACGCTACAGGGTGTGTTTTTTTGTCACACTACAGGGCATGTTGTTGTCATGCTACAGGGCATGTCTTTTGTCACGCTACAGGGAATGTCTTTTGTCACGCTACAGGGCATGTTTTTTGTCACGCTACAGGCCGTGTTTTTGTCACACTACAGGGCATGTTTTGTCACGCTACAGGGCATGTTTTTTGTCACGCTACAGGGTGTGTTTTTTGTCATGCTACAGGGTGTGAGGGTTTTTTTGTCACGCTACAGGGTGTGAGGGTTTTTTTTTTGTCATGCTACAGGGTGTGGTTTTTTTTGTCACGCTACAGGATGTGGTTTTTGTCACACTACAGGGCATGTTGTTGTCATGCTACAGGGCATGTTTTCTGTCACACTACAGGGTGTGTTTTTTGGGTCACACTACAGGATGTGTTTTTTTTGTCACACTACAGAGGGTGTTTTTTATCACGCTACAGGGCATGTTTTTTTTGTCATGCTACAAGGTGTAGTTTTTTGTCACGCTACAGGGTGTGTTTTTTTGTCACACTACAGGGCATGTTGTTGTCATGCTACAGGGCATGTCTTTTGTCACGCTACAGGGAATGTCTTTTGTCACGCTACAGGGCATGTTTTTTGTCACGCTACAGGCCGTGTTTTTGTCACACTACAGGGCATGTTTTGTCACGCTACAGGGCATGTTTTTTGTCACGCTACAGGGTGTGTTTTTTGTCATGCTACAGGGTGTGAGGGTTTTTTTGTCACGCTACAGGGTGTGAGGGTTTTTTTTTTGTCATGCTACAGGATGTGGTTTTTTGACACACTACAAGGTGTGGTTTTTTGTCATGCTACAGGATGTGGATTTTGTCACGCTACAGGGCATGTTTTTGTCACGCTACAGGGTGTGAGGGTTTTTTGC
Source organism: Thalassophryne amazonica (assembly GCF_902500255.1). Taxonomy (NCBI): domain Eukaryota; kingdom Metazoa; phylum Chordata; class Actinopteri; order Batrachoidiformes; family Batrachoididae; genus Thalassophryne; species Thalassophryne amazonica. Next base: position 17,771,293 of record NC_047122.1, read on the forward strand.
CACACTACAGGGTGTGAGGGTTTTTTGTCACACTACAGGGCATGTTTTTTGACACACTACAAGGTGTGGTTTTTGTCATGCTACAGGATGTGGATTTTGTCACGCTACAGGGCATGTTTTTGTCACACTATAGGATGTGTTTTTTGTCACGCTACAGGGTGTGAGGGTTTTTTTGTCACACTACAGGGTGTGTTTTTTGGGTCACGCTACAAGATGTTTTTTTGTCACGCTACAGGGTGTGTTTTTGTCTCACTACAGGGTGTGTTTTTTGTCATGCTACAGGGTGTGAGCGTTTTTTGTCACACTACAGGGTGTGAGGGTTTTTTGTCACACTACAGGGTGTGTTTTTTGGGTCACGCTACAAGATGTTTTTTTGTCACGCTACAGGGTGTGTTTTTGTCACACTACAGGGTGTGTTTTTTGTCATGCTACAGGGTGTGAGGGTTTTTTGTCACACTACAGGATGTGAGGGTTTTTTTGTCACGCTACAGGATGTGGTTTTTTGACACACTACAAGGTGTGGTTTTTTGTCATGCTACAGGATGTGGATTTTGTCACGCTACAGGGCATGTTTTTGTCACACTACAGGGTGTGTTTTTTTGTCACGCTACAGGGCATGTTGTTGTCATGCTACAGGGCATGTTGTTGTCACTCTACAGGGCGTGTTTTTTGTCACGCTACAGGGCATGTTTTTTGTCATGCTACAGGGCATGTTTTTGTCACGCTACAGGCCATGTTTTTGTCATGCTACAGGGTGTGGTTTTTTTGTCACGCTACAGGATGTGGTTTTTGTCACACTACAGGGCATGTTGTTGTCACGCTACAGGGCATGTTTTCTGTCACACTACAGGGTGTGTTTTTTGGGTCACACTACAGGATGTGTTTTTTTGTCACACTACAGAGGGTGTTTTTTATCACGCTACAGGGCATGTTTTTTTTGTCATGCTACAAGGTGTAGTTTTTTGTCACGCTACAGGGTGTGGTTTTTTGTCACGCTACAGGCCGTGTTTTTGTCACACTACAGGGCATGTTTTGTCACGCTACAGGGCATGTTTTTTGTTACGCTACAGGGTGTGTTTTTTGTAATGCTACAGGGTGTGAGGGTTTTTTGTCACGCTACAGGGTGTGAGGGTTTTTTTTGTCATGCTACAGGATGTGGTTTTTTGACACACTACAAGGTGTGGTTTTTTGTCATGCTACAGGATGTGGATTTTGTCATGCTACAGGGCATGTTTTTGTCACGCTACAGGGTGTGAGGGTTTTTTGTCACACTACAAGGTGTGAGGGTTTTTTGTCACACTACAGGGCATGTTTTTTGACACACTACAAGGTGTGGTTTTTGTCATGCTACAGGATGTGGATTTTGTCACGCTACAGGGTGTGAGGGTTTTTTGTCACACTACAGGGTGTGTTTTTTGGGTCACGCTACAAGATGATTTTTGTCACGCTACAAGGTGTTTTTGTCTCACTACAGGGTGTGTTTTTTGTCATGCTACAGGGTGTGAGGGTTTTTTGTCACACTACAGGGAGTGAGGGTTTTTTGTCACACTACAGGGTGTGTTTTTTGGGTCATGCTACAAGATGTTTTTTTGTCACGCTACAGGGTGTGTTTTTGTCACACTACAGGGTGTGAGGGTTTTTTGTCACACTACAGGGTGTGTTTTTTGGGTCACGCTGCAGGATGTGTTTTTTTGTCACGGTAAAGGGTGTGTTTTTTGACACACTACAAGGTGTGGTTTTTGTCATGCTACAGGATGTGGATTTTGTCATGCTACAGGGCATGTTTTTGTCACACTATAGGATGTGTTTTTTGTCACGCTACAAGGTGTGAGGGTTTTTTGTCACACTACAGGGTGTGAGGATTTTTTGTCACGCTACAGGGCATGTTTTTTGACACACTACAAGGTGTGGTTTTTGTCATGCTACAGGATGTGGATTTTGTCACGCTACAGGGCATGTTTTTGTCACAGTATCGGATGTGTTTTTTGTCACGCTACAGGGTGTGAGGGTTTTTTGTCACACTACAGGGTGTGTTTTTTGGGTCACGCTACAAGATGTTTTTTTGTCACGCTACAGGGTGTTTTTGTCTCACTACAGGGTGTGTTTTTTGTCATGCTACAGGGTGTGAGGGTTTTTGTCACACTACAGGGTGTGAGGGTTTTTTGTCACACTACAGGGTGTGTTTTTTGGGTCACGCTACAAGATGTTTTTTTGTCACGCTACAGGGTGTTTTTGTCTCACTACAGGGTGTGTTTTTTGTCACGCTACAGGGTGTGAGGGTTTTTGTCACACTACAGGGTGTGAGGGTTTTTGTCACACTACAGGGTGTGAGGGTTTTTTGTCACGCTACAGGGCATGTTTTTTGACACACTACAAGGTGTGTTTTTTTTGTCATGCTACAGGATGTGGATTTTGTCATGCTACAGGGCATGTTTTTGTCACACTACAGGATGTGTTTTTTTTGTCACGCTACAGGGTGTGAGGGTTTTTGTCACACTACAGGGTGTGAGGGTTTTTTGTCACGCTACAGGGCATGTTTTGTGACACACTACAAGGTGTGGTTTTTTGTCATGCTACAGGAAGTGGATTTTATCACGCTACAGGGCATGTTTTTGTCACACTACAGGATGTGTTTTTTGTCACGCTACAGGGTGTGAGGGTTTTTTGTCACACTACAGGATGTGAGGGTTTTTTTGTCACGCTACAGGATGTGGTTTTTTGACACACTACAAGGTGTGGTTTTTTGTCATGCTACAGGGCATGTTTTTGTCACACTACAGGATGTGTTTTTTGTCACGCTACAGGGTGTGAGGGTTTTTTGTCACACTACAGGGTGTGAGGGTTTTTTGTCACACTACAGGGTGTGTTTTTTGGGTCACGCTACAGGATGTGTTTTTTTGTCACGGTATAGGGTGTGTTTTTTGTCACGCTACAGGGTGTGAGGGTTTTTTTGTCACACTACAGGGTGTGAGGGTTTTTGTCACGCTACAGGATGTGGTTTTTTGACACACTACAAGGTGTGTTTTTTTTGTCATGCTACCGGGTGTGGATTTTGTCACGCTACAGGGCATGTTTTTGTCACACTACAGGATGTGTTTTTTGTCACGCTACAAGGTGTGAGGGTTTTTTGTCACACTACAGGGTGTGTTTTTTGGGTCACGCTACAGGATGTGTTTTGTCATGCTACAGGGCATGTTTTTGTCACGCTACAGGGTGTGAGCGTTTTTTGTCACGCTACAGGGTGTGAGCGTTTTTTGTCACGCTACAGGGTGTGAGGATTTTTTTTGTCATACTACAGGATGTGGTTTTTTTTTTGACACACTACAAGGTGTGTTTTTTTGTCATGCTACAGGATGTGGATTTTGTCACGCTACAGGGCATGTTTTTGTCACACTACAGGATGTGTTTTTTGTCACGCTACAGGGTGTGAGGGTTTTTGTCACACTACAGGGTGTGAGGGTTTTTTGTCACACTACAGGATGTGTTTTTTGGGTCACGCTACAGGATGTGCTTTTTTGTCACGCTACAGGGTGTGTTTTTGTCACGCTACAGGGCGTGTTTTTGTCACGCTACAAGGCATGTTTTTGTTACACTACAGGGTGTGTTTTTTGTCACGCTACAAGGTGTGGTTTTTTGTCATGCTACAGGATGTGGATTTTGTCATGCTACAGGGTGTGAGGGTTTTTGTCACGCTACAGGATGTGGTTTTTTTGACACACTACAAGGTGTGGTTTTTTGTCATGCTACAGGATGTGGATTTTGTCATACTACAGGATGTGTTTTTTGTCACGCTACAGGGTGTGTTTTTGTCACACTACTGGGTGTGTTTTTTGGGTCACGCTACAGGATGTGTTTTCTTGTCACGCTACAGGGTGTGTTTTTGTCACACTACTGGGTGTGTTTTTTGTCACGCTACAGGGTGTGAGGGTTTTTTGTCACGCTACAGGGTGTGAGAGTTTTTTGTCACGCTACAGGATGTGGTTTTTTGACACACTACAAGGTGTGGTTTTTTGTCATGCTACAGGATGTGGATTTTGTCACACTACAGGGCGTGTTTTTGTCACGCTACAGGGCGTGTTTTTGTCACACTACAGGGCGTGTTTTTGTCACGCTACAGGGCATGTTTTTGTCACACTACAGGGTGTGTTTTTTGTCACGCTACAGGGTGTGAGGAGTTTTTGTCACGCTACAGGTGTGGTTTTTTGACACACTACAAGGTGTGTTTTTTTTGTCATGCTACAGGATGTGGATTTTGTCATGCTACAGGGCATGTTTTTGTCACACTACAGGATGTGTTTTTTTGTCACACTACACGGTGTGAGGGTTTTTTTGTCACGCTACAGGGTGTGAGGGTTTTTTTTGTCATGCTACAGGATGTGGATTTTGTCACGCTACAGGGCATGTTTTTGTCACACTACAGGATGTGTTTTTTGTCACGCTACAGGGTGTGAGGGTTTTTGTCACACTACAGGGTGTGAGGGTTTTTTGTCACACTACAGGATGTGTTTTTTGGGTCACGCTACAGGATGTGCTTTTTTGTCACGCTACAGGGTGTGTTTTTGTCATGCTACAGGGCGTGTTTTTGTCACGCTACAAGGCATGTTTTTGTTACACTACAGGGTGTGTTTTTTGTCACGCTACAAGGTGTGGTTTTTTGTCATGCTACAGGATGTGGATTTTGTCATGCTACAGGGTGTGAGGGTTTTTGTCACGCTACAGGATGTGGTTTTTTTGACACACTACAAGGTGTGGTTTTTTGTCATGCTACAGGATGTGGATTTTGTCATACTACAGGATGTGTTTTTTGTCACGCTACAGGGTGTGTTTTTGTCACACTACTGGGTGTGTTTTTTGGGTCACGCTACAGGATGTGTTTTCTTGTCACGCTACAGGGTGTGTTTTTGTCACACTACTGGGTGTGTTTTTTGTCACGCTACAGGGTGTGAGGGTTTTTTGTCACGCTACAGGGTGTGAGAGTTTTTTGTCACGCTACAGGATGTGGTTTTTTGACACACTACAAGGTGTGGTTTTTTGTCATGCTACAGGATGTGGATTTTGTCACACTACAGGGCGTGTTTTTGTCACGCTACAGGGCGTGTTTTTGTCACACTACAGGGCGTGTTTTTGTCACGCTACAGGGCATGTTTTTGTCATACTACAGGGTGTGTTTTTTGTCACGCTACAGGGTGTGAGGAGTTTTTGTCACGCTACAGGTGTGGTTTTTTGACACACTACAAGGTGTGTTTTTTTTGTCATGCTACAGGATGTGGATTTTGTCATGCTACAGGGCATGTTTTTGTCACACTACAGGATGTGTTTTTTGTCACGATACAGGGTATGAGGGTTTTTTGTCACACTACAGGGTGTGAGGGTTTTTTGTCACACTACAGGGTGTGTTTTTTGGGTCACGCTACAGGATGTGTTTTTTTGTCACACTACACGGTGTGAGGGTTTTTTTGTCACGCTACAGGGTGTGAGGGTTTTTTTTGTCATGCTACAGGATGTGGATTTTGTCACGCTACAGGGCATGTTTTTGTCACACTACAGGATGTGTTTTTTGTCACGCTACAGGGTGTGAGGGTTTTTGTCACACTACAGGGTGTGAGGGTTTTTGTCACACTACAGGATGTGTTTTTTGGGTCACGCTACAGGATGTGCTTTTTTGTCACGCTACAGGCTGTGTTTTTGTCACGCTACAGGGCGTGTTTTTGTCACGCTACAGGGCATGTTTTTGTCACACTACAGGGTGTGTTTTTTGTCATGTTACAGCGTGTGAGGGTTTTTTTGTCACACTACAGGGTGTGAGGGTTTTTTGCCACGCTACAGGGCATGTTTTTTGACACACTACTAGGTGTGTTTTTTTTGTCATGCTACAGGATGTGGATTTTGTCATGCTACAGGGCATGTTTTTGTCACACTACAGGATGTGTTTTTTTTGTCACACTACAGGGTGTGTTTTTGTCACACTACAGGGTGTTTTTTTTGTCACGCTACAGGGTGTGAGGGTTTTTGTCACGCTGCAGAGTGTGAGGGTTTTTTGTCACACTACAGGGTGTGTTTTTTGGGTCACGCTACAGGATGTGTTTTTTTTTCACACTACAGGGTGTGAGGGTTTTTTGTCACGCTACAGCTGTGGTTTTTTTGACACACTACAAGGTGTGGTTTTTTGTCATGCTACAGGGTGTGTTTTTTGGGTCACGCTACAGGATGTGTTTTGTCACACTACAGGGCATGTTTTTGTCAAGCTACAGGGTGTGAGGGTTTTTTGTCACGCTACAGGGTGTGAGGATTTTTTTTGTCATGCTACAGGATGTGTTTTTTTGACACACTACAAGGTGTGTTTTTTTGTCATGCTACAGGATGTGGATTTTGTCACACTACAGCGCATGTTTTTGTCACACTACAGGATGTGTTTTTTGTCACGCTACAGGGTGTGATGGTTTTTGTCACGCTACAGGGTGTGAGGGTTTTTTTGTCACACTACAGGGTGTGTTTTTTGGGTCACGCTACAGGATGTGCTTTTTTGTCACGCTACAGGGTGTGTTTTTTGGGTCACGCTACAGGATGTGTTTTTTTGTCACACTACAGGGTGTGAGGGTTTTTTGTCACGCTACAGGGCATGTTTTTGTCACGCTACAGGGCATGATTTTGTCACACAACAGGGCATGTTTTTCTCACACTACATGGTGTGTTTTTTGTCACGCTACAGGGTGTGAGGGTTTTTTGTCATGCTACAGCTGTGGTTTTTTGACACACTACAAGGTGTGGTTTTTTTGTCATGCTACAGGGTGTGTTTTTTGGGTCACGCTACAGGATGTGTTTTGTCACGCTACAGGGCATGTTTTTGTCACGCTACAGGGTGTGAGCGTTTTTTGTCACGCTACAGGGTGTGAGGATTTTTTTTGTCATGCTACAGGATGTGGTTTTTTTGACACACTACAAGGTGTGTTTTTTTGTCATGCTACAGGATGTGGATTTTGTCACACTACAGGGCATGTTTTTGTCACACTACAGGATGTGTTTTTTGTCACGCTACAGGGTGTGAGGGTTTTTGTCACGCTACAGGGTGTGAGGGTTTTTTGTCACACTACAGGGTGTGTTTTTTGGGTCACGCTACAGGATGTGCTTTTTTGTCACGCTACAGGGTGTGTTTTTGTCACGCTACAGGGCGTGTTTTTGTCACGCTACAAGGTGTGGTTTTTTGTCATGCTACAGGATGTGGATTTTGTCACGCTACAGGGCATGTTTTTGTCACACTACAGGATGTGTTTTTTGTCACGCTACAGGGTGTGAGGGTTTTTTGTCACACTACAGGGTGTGAGGGTTTTTTGTCACGCTACAGGGCATGTTTTTGTCATGCTACAGGGCATGATTTGGTCACACAACAGGGCATGTTTTTGTCACACTACAGGGTGTGTTTTTTGTCACGCTACAGGGTGTGAGGGTTTTTTGTCATGCTACAGCTGTGGTTTTTTGACACACTACAAGGTGTGGTTTTTTTGTCATGCTACAGGATGTGGATTTTGTCACGCTACAGGGCATGTTTTTGTCACACTACAGGATGTGTTTTTTGTCACGCTACAAGGTGTGAGGGTTTTTTGTCACACTACAGGGTGTGAGTATTTTTTTTGTCATGCTACAGGATGTGGTTTTTTTGACACACTACAAGGTGTGTTTTTTTTGTCATGCTACAGGATGTGGATTTTGTCACGCTACAGGGCATGTTTCTGTCACACTACAGGATGTGTTTTTTGTCACGCTACAGGGTGTGAGGGTTTTTGTCACACTACAGGGTGTGAGGGTTTTTTGTCACACTACAGGGTGTGTTTTTTGGGTCATGCTACAGGATGTGCTTTTTTCTCACGCTACAGGGTGTGTTTTTGTCACGCTACAGGGCGTGTTTTTGTCACGCTACAGGACATATTTTTGTCACACTACAGGGTGTGTTTTTTGTCACGCTACAGCGTTTGAGGATTTTTGTCACACTACAGGGTGTGAGGGTTTTTTGTCACGCTACAGGGCATGTTTTTTGACACACTACAAGGTGTGGTTTTTTTGTCATGCTACAGGATGTGGATTTTGTCACACTACAGTGCATGTTTTTGTCACACTTCAGGATGTGTTTTTTGTCACGCTACAGGGTGTGAAGGTTTTGTCACACTACGGGGTGTGAGGGTTTGTTGTCACACTACAGGGTGTGTTTTTTGGGTCACGCTACAGGGTGTGAGGGTTTTTTGTCACACTACAGGGTGTGAGGGTTTTTTGTCACGCTACAGGATGTGGTTTTTTGACACACTACAAGGTGTGGTTTTTTGTCATGCTACAGGATGTGGATTTTGTCACGCTACAGGATGTCTTTTTTGTCACGCTACAGGGTGTGAGGGTTTTTTGTCACACTACAGGATGTGCTTTTTTGTCACGCTACAGGGTGTGTTTCTGTCACGCTACAGGGTGTGTTTTTTGGGTCACTCTACAGGATGTGTTTTTTTGTCACACTACAGAGTGTGAGGGTTTTTTGTCACGCTACAGGGCATGTTTTTTGACACACTACAAGGTGTGGTTTTTTGTCATGCTACAGGATGTGGATTTTGTCACGCTACAGGGCAAGTGTTTGTCACACTACAGGATGTGTTTTTTGTCACGCTACAGGGTGTGAGGGTTTTTTGTCACACTACAGGGTGTGTTTTTTGGGTCACGCTACAGGATGTGCTTTTTTGTCACACTACAGGGTGTGTTTTTGTCATACTACAGGGCGTGTTTTTGTCACGCTACAGGGCATGTTTTTGTCACACTACAGGATGTGTTTTTTGTCACGCTACAGCGTTTGAGGATTTTTGTCACACTACAGGGTGTGAGGGTTTTTTGTCACGCTACAGGGCATGTTTTTTGACACACTACAAGGTGTGGTTTTTTTGTCATGCTACAGGATGTGGATTTTGTCACACTACAGTGCATGTTTTTGTCACACTTCAGGATGTGTTTTTTGTCATGCTACAGGGTGTGAGGGTTTTTGTCACACTACGGGGTGTGAGGGTTTGTTGTCACACTACAGGGTGTGTTTTTTGGGTCACGCTACAGGGTGTGTTTCTGTCACACTACAGGGTGTGAGGGTTTTTTGTCACACTACAGGGTGTGAGGGTTTTTTGTCACGCTACAGGATGTGGTTTTTTGACACACTACAAGGTGTGGTTTTTTGTCATGCTACAGGATGTGGATTTTGTCACGCTACAGGATGTCTTTTTTGTCACGCTACAGGGTGTGCGGGTTTTTTGTCACACTACAGGATGTGCTTTTTTGTCACGCTACAGGGTGTGTTTCTGTCATGCTACAGGGCGTGTTTTTTGGGTCACTCTACAGGATGTGTTTTTTGACACACTACAAGGTGTGGTTTTTTGTCATGCTACAGGATGTGGATTTTGTCACGCTACAGGGCATGTTTTTGTCACACTACAGGATGTGTTTTTTGTCACGCTACAGGGTGTGAGGGTTTTTTTGTCACACTACAGGGTGTGAGGGTTTTTTGTCACACTACAGGGTGTGTTTTTTGGGTCACGCTACAGGATGTGCTTTTTTGTCACGCTACAGGGTGTGTTTTTGTCATACTACAGGGCGTGTTTTTGTCAAGCTACAGGGCATGTTTTTGTCACACTACAGGATGTGTTTTTTGTCACGCTACAGGGTTTGAGGGTTTTTTGTCACACTACAGGGTGTGAGGGTTTTTTGTCACACTACAGGGTGTGTTTTTTGGGTCACGCTACAGGATGTGCTTTTTTGTCACGCTACAGGGTGTGTTTTTGTCATGCTACAGGGTGTGTTTTTGTCAAGCTACAGGGCATGTTTTTGTCACACTACAGGGTGTGTTTTTTGACACACTACAAGGTGTGGTTTTTTGTCATGCTACACGATGTGGATTTTGTCACGCTACAGGGCATGTTTTTGTCACACTACAGGATGTGTTTTTTGTCACGCTACAGGGTGTGAGGGTTTTTTGTCACGCTACAGGATGTGTTTTTTTGTCACACTACAGGGTGTGAGGGTTTTTTGTTACGCTACAGGGCATGTTTTTTGACACACTACAAGGTGTGGTTTTTTGTCATGCTACAGGATGTGGATTTTGTCACACTACAGGGCATGTTTTTGTCACACTACAGGATGTGTTTTTTGTCACACTACAGGATGTGTTTTTTGTCACGCTACAGGGTGTGAGGGTTTTTTGTCACACTACAGGGTGTGAGGGTTTTTTGTCACACTACAGGGTGTATTTTTTGGGTCACGCTACAGGATGTGCTTTTTTGTCACGCTACAGGATGTGTTTTTTTGTCACACTACAGGGTGTGAGGGTTTTTTGTTACGCTACAGGGCATGTTTTTTGACACACTACAAGGTGTGGTTTTTTGTCATGCTACAGGATGTGGATTTTGTCACACTACAGGGCATGTTTTTGTCACACTACAGGATGTGTTTTTGTCACACTACAGGGTGTGAGGGTTTTTGTCACGCTACAGGGTGTGAGGGTTTTTTGTCACACTACAGGGTGTGAGGGTTTTTTGTCACACTACAGGGTGTATTTTTTGGGTCACGCTACAGGATGTGCTTTTTTGTCACGCTACAGGGTGTGTTTTTGTCATACTACAGGGCGTGTTTTTGTCAAGCTACAGGGCATGTTTTTGTCACGCTACAGGGTTTGAGGGTTTTTTGTCACACTACAGGGTTTGAGGGTTTTTTGTCACACTACAGGGTGTGTTTTTTGACACACTACAAGGTGTGGTTTTTTGTCATGCTACACGATGTGGATTTTGTCACGCTACAGGGCATGTTTTTGTCACACTACAGGATGTGTTTTTTGTCACGCTACAGGGTGTGAGGGTTTTTTGTCACGCTACAGGATGTGTTTTTTTGTCACACTACAGGGTGTGAGGGTTTTTTTGTTACGCTACAGGGCATGTTTTTTGACACACTACAAGGTGTGGTTTTTTGTCATGCTACAGGATGTGGATTTTGTCACACTACAGGGCATGTTTTTGTCACACTACAGGATGTGTTTTTTTGTCACACTACAGGATGTGTTTTTTGTCACGCTACAGGGTGTGAGGGTTTCACTCTGTCAGAGCTCCAGCATTCCTCTGTGGAAAGAAGAGAACCTAACAGAAGGACAACCATCTCTGCAGAAATCCACCAATCAGGCCTGTATGGTAGTGTGACCAGATAGAAGCCACTCCTTCATAAAAGGCACATGGCATTCCACCTGGTGTTTGCCAAAAGGCACCTGAAGGACTCTAAGACCATGAGAAACAAAATTCTCTGGTCTGATGAGACAAAGATTGAACTCTTTGGTGTGAATGCAAGGCATCATATTTGGATGAAACCAGGCACCATCCCTACAGTGAAGCGTGGTGGTGGCAGCATCATACTGTGGGGATGTTTTTCAGTGGCAGGAACTGGGAGACTAATCAGGATTGAGGGAAAGATGAATGCAGCAATGTACAGAGACATCCTGGATGAAAACCTGCTCCAAAGCACTCTTGACCTCAGACTGGGGTGACGAGTCATCTTTTTTAGTTTTGTCAAGCTTGTGGCATCATGTTCAGGAAGTTTGGGGATGTAATTGCTGCCAAAGGTGCATCAACAGATTAATAATATTATTATTATTTTATTATTTTTTTTTTTTTATAAAGTTGCAAAAAAACAACAACAAAAAAACTTTTTTCATGTTGTTATTATGGGGTGTTGCGAGCAGAATTTTTTTTTTTTTGGGGGGGGGGGGGGGGGGGGGGATTAATTTACACCACTTTAGAATAAGGCTGTAACATAACAAAATGTGGAAAAAGTGGAGCGCTGTGAATACTTTCCAAATGCACTGTATTTAAAGAGGATGGAGAACACGTTCAGGTGAATGGGTGTGATGATGCGAAGACCTCACTGGAGACATGTTGAAGCTAAATGAAGCGTTAATGCACCGATAACAAACGCATAACAGAGCCAGGTTGTCTCCAACACTTTAATGCTCTGCTGCCAGTGAATCAAAGGGAAAACTTCAGCCTCCATCACTCTACAGCTGCTGTAATAACAGTCGGTGAAAAGCCTGCGTGCAATGTCAAAGGGGCCACATGTTCAGAAAAAGCCACAGAGAAATACTGCCAAATGCTGTGGTGTAAAGCTGTACTTTACACAACAGTTCCAACAGCAAACAGGCGGAGAATCCATTTTTGAAACACAACATTTTAAACACGCTATATTTCATAAGAAAACACCACTCATGAAAAGTTGTTCTTTGACCATTAATGCCATAAAGCCACAGTGTCATTGCTGAATGTCTCGATCTGGCACCTCTGACTCAACCTTGACCTGAGTCCTGGATAGCAAGTCTGGGAGCATGTGCTGGTGCTGCACTTTGAAGCATCCACGAGACCATGGAATCTCCTTGGGTCTTGGATGGCAATCGCCCAGGCAAACAGCTGGTCCATTCCCACTTCTCTAAAATAACTATCTCTCTGCTGCAGCCAGGCGATGCCCATTTTTCACCCAAAACGTAACCATCTATCTGCTACAGCCAGGTAAAATGTGGACATGTCATTGATCCGGGGTCTTCAACGGCGAGGCACCTGTATGCTGGATCGGGACAAATGTCAGAACTGATGGCTCCGCACAATGATGGTTCCTCACAATGCATCCCATCTAATGTGAGTCTTCCCAAGTAACCGATGCTTTGACACAAAGTCATTCTAGAGGTACACATCAACCCTCCAATGAGACCAAGTACCAAAGACATCCAGTTCTCACCTTAGATCAGTGGTTTCCATCAAGTCTCACAACCACACAGTCAGGAATCAGGTGAACCTTCATTTCCAGCAAAAGCACTGGCATTGCCGGATACCTCTGCCTAGTGACATCTGTAGAATTTATGGATAGATGAGCACTAGTGATAATGAAGTTGAGCTAAGCTAACCTTTTAGACCGATGCAGCATTGATATATTCACGTATATTAAAAAAAATAGATCCTGGAAAGAGCTTATGGAGTCATGAGATCTCTGGACAGAGGTACTTGGTGATGCTGGTATCTCTGCAGGAGATTGAAGGTCAAAGTCTTCAGGGTCCAGGTGCTTCTCGCCTTAGTCCTGTATGGTTGTGAGAATGGATGCTAACCACTGATATAAGGTGACGACTTGATGTCTGTGGGACAAGTTCTCTTCAGAGGATCCTTGGGTACTGCTGGAGTGCAGCCCAGTCTTACATTTTTCATGCTCCCATCATGAAAAGATTCAAACTGTCATGATGTTTTTTTTTAAACTCACTATTACTAACCCTACCCCTACCCCCAACCTTAAACTTAACCATAATCTAACCCTACTCCTTCCCCTAACCATAACCACCCGACCCCCCTGCTTCACTTTTAATTTCGTGCAGCCGTCACGGAATGTATTAGAATAAATTTGTGCTCCCATGAAGAACATTTAGCATTTTTTGTGACAATATCACGAACCAATAGATAAATGTATATTTCGTGCTGTTGAATCATGACATGTTGTGAGACTGGGCTGGACTGTGTCATAGGAGTAGGGGTAGGGTTAGACGTAGGGTTTGGATTAGAGGTAGGGTTAGGGCTAGAGGTAAGATTAGGGTTAGAGGTAGGAGTAGGGTTAGAGGTAAGGTTAGGGTCAGAGGTAGACACAGGGTTAGGGTTAGAGGTAGGGTTAGGATTAGAGCTAGGGTTAGGGTTAGAGGTAAGATTAGGGTTAGAGGTAGGATTAGGGTTAGAGGTAAGGGTAAGGTTAGATGTAGTGTTAGGGTTAGGATTAGAGGTAAGGTTAGGGTTAGAGGTAGAGATAGGATTAGGGTTAGAGGTAGGGTTAGAGGAAAGGTTAGGGTTAGAGGTAGGATTAGGGTTAGAGGTAAGGTTAGGGTTAGAGGTAGAGATAGGATTAGGGTTAGAGGTAAGGTTAGGGTTAGAGGTAAGGTTAGGGTTAGGGGTAGAGGTAGGATTAGGATTAGAGGTAGGGTTAGGGTTAGAGGTAGCCCTTAACAAAAAGTAGTATATGCAAGTATGTTTTAAGTATACTTCGAGTTTACTTTTTATATACTTATCACAGTGATTTTCAACCTTTTTTGAGCCGCGGCACCCTTTTTATATTTACAAAATCCTGCGGCACACCACCAACCAAAATAATAATATAATGCTATTACCTCTGGTTTTGCGCAAAACCAAAATATCATTATTATTATTAATAGAAAATCGATACAGAAAACACCGCATTTCGAAAATCCTCAAGCATTTTGCGCTCTGATCTCAAGCAGGGCTGTCACGATTAGGAATTTCTGGAGACGATTAATTGTCAGACAAATAATTGCGATTGACGAATATATATTGTCTATTTTTTTTTTCGCCCTTCTTTATATTCTACTATTGTAGTATAATTACACAACTCTGGAAGAACGTTTGGCTTCTGTGAGTGGAGAAACTGGGAATGGTGCAACATTTTTATTTTTATCTTCATTTTACATACAGTCCCAACTTTTTCTGATTTGTGGTTGTTTCTGTTGCATTTTTGAAATTGTTTCTCCTCATCAGTCACGTTTTGTGCTTAAACACAACATTAAGCTCAAGATTGAACAAATAAATACCTTTGGAAAATAACAGCTGTTAAAGTTCAGAGTTCTCACCTGCTTTTTGTGATCTGTGCGTCTGAACATTGTTTTTTTTGTTGTGGCTCAGTTCATTCATATATTCTCATTTTTTAAACATGTTTTTAAAGCTATTTGACCGTTTATTTCATCTCATGATCTCATAAATTCAGCATACGACGCGCACATGGTGTGAACAGGACGGTAATAGCAGGATCATACCTTTAGAGAAAGTTCAGAGAGAAGTAAAGGCAGCTTCACGTTTTGTTTTGTTAACGTTCACTCGGGTTACAATCCTCTCTCTGCTCTGCGCTCGCTGCGCACTGAACGTGTCGCGCCTGCATTCAGGAATCTCCCTCACCCACCCCCTCCCTCCCTCGCAGTCTGCAGCCTGTTAACTCCGCGCGCGCGCACACAGGCACAGACACACACACCGACAGCTCCGCATTTTAGACGGCTTTTGAAGGAGACGGCACTGTTTTAATCGGCCGTCAGCCTCCTTGTTATTGTCCCGCCTTAATCAATCAATTTCAATCAATTTTCTTATATAGCGCCAAATCACAACAAACAGTTGCCCCAAGGCGCTTTATATTGTAAGGCAAGGCCATACAATAATTATGTAAAACCCCAACGGTCAAAACGACCCCCTGTGAGCAAGCACTTGGCTACAGTGGGAAGGAAAAACTCCCTTTTAACAGGAAGAAACCTCCAGCAGAACCAGGCTCAGGGAGGGGCAGTCTTCTGCTGGGACTGGTTGGGGCTGAGGGAGAGAACCAGGAAAAAGACATGCTGTGGAGGGGAGCAGAGATCGATCACTAATGATTAAATGCAGAGTGGTGCATACAGAGCAAAAAGAGAAGAAACAGTGCATCATGGGAACCCCCCAGCAGTCTACGTCTATAGCAGCATAACTAAGGGATGGTTCAGGGTCACCTGATCCAGCCCTAACTATAAGCTTTAGCAAAAAGGAAAGTTTTAAGCCTAATCTTAAAAGTAGAGAGGGTGTCTGTCTCCCTGATCTGAATTGGGAGCTGGTTCCACAGGAGTGGAGCCTGAAAGCTGAAGGCTCTGCCTCCCATTCTACTCTTACAAACCCTAGGAACTACAAGTAAGCCTGCAGTCTGAGAGCGAAGCGCTCTATTGGGGTGATATGGTACTACGAGGTCCCTAAGATAAGATGGGACCTGATTATTCAAAACCTTATAAGTAAGAAGAAGAATTTTAAATTCTATTCTAGAATTAACAGGAAGCCAATGAAGAGAGGCCAATATGGGTGAGATATGCTCTCTCCTTCTAGTCCCTGTCAGTACTCTAGCTGCAGCATTTTGAATTAACTGAAGGCTTTTTAGGGAACTTTTAGGACAACCTGATAATAATGAATTACAATAGTCCAGCCTAGAGGAAATAATGCATGAATTAGTTTTTCAGCATCACTCTGAGACAAGACCTTTCTGATTTTAGAGATATTGCGTAATGCAAAAAAGCAGTCCTACATATTTGTTTAATATGCGCTTTGAATGACATATCCTGATCAAAAATGACTCCAAGATTTCTCACAGTATTACTAGAGGTCAGGGTAATGCCATCCAGAGTAAGGATCTGGTTAGACACCATGTTTCTAAGATTTGTGGGGCCAAGTACAATAACTTCAGTTTTATCTGAGTTTAAAAGCAGGAAATTAGAGGTCATCCATGTCTTTATGTCTGTAAGACAATCCTGCAGTTTAGCTAATTGGTGTGTGTCCTCTGGCTTCATGGATAGATAAAGCTGGGTATCATCTGTGTAACAATGAAAATTTAAGCAATACCGTCTAATAATACTGCCTAAGGGAAGCATGTATAAAGTGAATAAAATTGGTCCTAGCACAGAACCTTGTGGAACTCCATAATTAACTTTAGTCTGTGAAGAAGATTCCCCATTTACATGAACAAATTGTAATCTATTAGACAAATATGATTCAAACCACCGCAGCGCAGTGCCTTTAATACCTATGGCATGCTCTAATCTCTGTAATAAAATTTTATGGTCAACAGTATCAAAAGCAGCACTGAGGTCTAACAGAACAAGCACAGAGATGAGTCCACTGTCCGAGGCCATAAGAAGATCATTTGTAACCTTCACTAATGCTGTTTCTGTACTATGATGAATTCTAAAACCTGACTGAAACTCTTCAAATAGACCATTCCTCTGCAGATGATCAGTTAGCTGTTTTACAACTACCCTTTCAAGAATTTTTGAGAGAAAAGGAAGGTTGGAGATTGGCCTATAATTAGCTAAGATAGCTGGGTCAAGTGATGGCTTTTTAAGTAATGGTTTAATTACTGCCACCTTAAAAGCCTGTGGTACATATGTTGTGTGGGCCGCTGAAGAGGAGGTACTGCTGGCCCACCACCACCAGAGGGCGCCCTGCTTGGAGTGCGGGCTCCAGGCACCAGAGGGCACCGCCGCCTCACGTGAGCAGCTACGGTGACAGCTGTCACCCATCACATGAGACAGCTGACGGCAATCATCTGTGGGGTATATCAGCAGGACGGCACCTCCACCTCATTGCCGAGATATCGTTTCTACCAGAGAGGTAACGTATCGAAGCTACGGAGTGTATCTTTTTGGATTTGTGCTTAGTTTGTGGATTACTGTTCCAACGAGAGGTGGAGGTAACTTCCCTGCTGTTCGGAGTCCTGGGTGCAAACGCGCCCCCATCTAACTGTCCTTTGTTCCTCGCCAGCAGTACCAGGTCCGACACGCGGAGGCAGTGGCCACCTGGGAGTTGGGACTTGGCGGCTCCAGTATTCCCGGGGTCCTGTGGCGGAGGAAGCCGTGTGGTTCCGGTCTTACCTTGGAGAGGCGTCTCCTATCTTCGAGCCTGCCCACACGACACTTTTGTGAATTGACTGTTGTCCATTGCTGTGATTGGTTGTATTCGTTGTGCACATTCACAACAGTAAAGCTTGTTATTTTGACTTACTCCATTGTCCGTTCATTTGCGCCCCCTGTTGTGGGTCCGTGTTCCTACACTTTCCCAACAACATAGCCAACTAACAAAGATAGATTGATCATATTTAAGATCGAAGCATTAAATAATGGTAGGGCTTCCTTCAGCAGCCTGGTAGGAATGGGGTCTAATAAACATGTTGATGGTTTGGATGAAGTAACTAATGAAAATAACTCAGACAGAACAATCGGAGAGAAAGAGTCTAACCAAATACCAGCATCACTGAAAGCAGCCAAAGATAACGATACGTCTTTGGGATGGTTATGAGTAATTTTTTCTCTAATAGTTAAAATTTTGTTAGCAAAGAAAGTCATGAAGTCATTACTAGTTAAAGTTAATGGAATACTCAGCTCAATAGAGCTCTGACTCTTTGTCAGCCTGGCTACAGTGCTGAAAAGAAACCTGGGGTTGTTCTTATTTTCTTCAGTTAGTGATGAGTAGAAAGATGTCCTAGCTTTACGGAGGGCTTTTTTTATAGAGCAACAGACTCTTTTTCCAGGCTAAGTGAAGATCTTCTAAATTAGTGAGACGCCATTTCCTCTCCAACTTACGGGTTATCTGCTTTAAGCTACGAGTTTGTGAGTTATACCACGGAGTCAGGCACTTCTGATTTAAAGCTCTCTTTTTTAGAGGAGCTACAGCATCCAAAGTTGTCTTCAATGAGGATGTAAAACTATTGACGAGATACTCTATCTCACTTACAGAGTTTAGGTAGCTACTCTGCACTGTGTTGGTATATGGCATTAGAGAACATAAAGAAGGAATCATATCCTTAAACCTAGTTACAGCGCTTTCTGAAAGACTTCTAGTGTAATGAAACTTATTCCCCACTGCTGGGTAGTCCATCAGAGTAAATGTAAATGTTATTAAGAAATGATCAGACAGAAGGGAGTTTTCAGGGAATACTGTTAAGTCTTCTATTTCCATACCATAAGTCAGAACAAGATCTAAGATATGATTAAAGTGGTGGGTGGACTCATTTACTTTTTGAGCAAAGCCAATAGAGTCTAATAATAGATTAAATGCAGTGTTGAGGCTGTCATTCTCAGCATCTGTGTGGATGTTAAAATCGCCCACTATAATTATCTTATCTGAGCTAAGCACTAAGTCAGACAAAAGGTCTGAAAATTCACAGAGAAACTCACAGTAACAACCAGGTGGACGATAGATAATAACAAATAAAACTGTTTTTGGGACTTCCAATTTGGATGGACAAGACTAAGAGTCAAGCTTTCAAATGAATTAAAGCTCTGTCTGGGTTTTTGATTAATTAATAAGCTGGAATGGAAGATTGCTGCTAATCCTCCGCCCCGGCCCGTGCTACGAGCATTCTGACAGTTAGTGTGACTCGGGGGTGTTGACTCATTTAAACTAACATATTCATCCTGCTGTAACCAGGTTTCTGTAAGGCAGAATAAATCAATATGTTGATCAATTATTATATCATTTACCAACAGAGAGAGACCTAATGTTTAATAGACCACATTTAACTGTTTTAGTCTGTGGTGCAGTTGAAGGTGCTATATTATTTTTTCTTTTTGAATTTTTATGCTTAAATAGATTTTTGCTGGTTATTGGTAGTCTGGGAGCAGGCACCGTCTCTACGGGGATGGGGTAATGAGGGGATGGCAGGGGGAGAGAAGCTGCAGAGAGGTGTGTAAGACTACAACTCTGCTTCCTGGTCCCAACCCTGGATAGTCACGGTTTGGAGGATTTAAGAAAATTGGCCAGATTTCTAGAAATGAGAGCTGCTCCATCCAAAGTGGGATGGATGCCGTCTCTCCTAACAAGACCAGGTTTTCCCCAGAAGCTTTGCCAATTATCTATGAAGCCCACCTCATTTTTTGGACACCACTCAGACAGCCAGCAATTCAAGGAGAACATGCGGCTAAACATGTCACTCCCGGTCCGATTGGGGAGGGGCCCAGAGAAAACTATAGAGTCCGACATTGTTTTTGCAAAGTTACACACCGATTTAATGTTAATTTTAGTGACCTCCGATTGGCGTAACCAGGTGTCATTACTGCCGACGTGAATTACAATCTTACCAAATTTACGCTTAGCCTTAGCCAGCAGTTTCAAATTTCCTTCAATGTCGCCTGCTCTGGCCCCCGGAAGACAATTGACTATGGTTGCTGGTGTCGCTAACTTCACATTTCTCAAAACAGAGTCGCCAATAACCAGAGTTTGATCCTCGGCGGGTGTGTCGTCGAGTGGGGAAAAATGGTCAGAGATGTGAACGGGTTGGCGGTGTACACGGGGCTTCTGTTTAGGGCTACGCTTCCTCCTCACAGTCACCCAGTCAGCCTGCTTTCCCGGCTGCTCGGGATCTGCCAGGGGGTAACTAACGGCGGCTAAGCTACCTTGGTCCGCACCGACTACAGGGGCCTGGCTAGCTGTAGAATTTTCCACGGTGCGGAGCCGAGTCTCCAATTCGCCCAGCCTGGCCTCCAAAGCTACGAATAAGCTACACTTATTACAAGTACCGTTACTGCTAAAGGAGGCCGAGGAATAACTAAACATTTCACACCCAGAGCAGAAAAGTGCGGGAGAGACAGGAGAAGCCGCCATGCTAAATCGGCTAAGAGCTAGTAGCTACGCTAAGTTAGCGGATTCCTAAAAACATGCAATGTGAATAATGTGTAAATAATTTAGAGGTGATTCAGCAGAAGGAGTGCTTTAGTTAAGGCACGTAAAGATTACACTGGGAAACAAATCGTAATCTAGATAACTAGATCAATCTAACTGCGCAGATTAACAGCTAACAGATACAGAAAAACACCGCTGTGCTCCGGAACAGGAAGTGATACAATACCGCAATGAGAGCCAACCACCAGTAGAGGCAAGCAAGGACTTAAGACGAGAGCGAGGTTGCTGCACGTTTGACGTCAGATTCTGAGTCGTTTTATGCTTTGTGGATAAAATAAATAATTCACAGTAATCGCGAATATGAAAAATACCCACGGCACCCCTGACGATCAATCACGGCACCCTAGGGTGCCGCGGCACCCCGGTTGAGAATCACTGACTTATCAGTACTAATTTTTGGTAAGGGATGGTTAGCCCCTGGCCCCGTTCACACACAGGGCCGAGTTTACACCAGGTTGTCTTCTCCTGTATGTGTTTTTAACTCCTGAGACAGCTGCCTGCCTAACTCATGGATTAATGCCTTACATTAATTTGTTTTTCAAAAAGGATTTCTTACAAAAAACAAATTGTCAAAGGTGAGTCAAAAACTTGGAGGCTCTACTGCTAACAATCCTTTAAAAGTGTCCTTTCATGGTTGTTTTTGGGCTGATACTCTCAACTTGTGTATCTTCTGTCTGTACTTTCTTTCTTTGCTTTTTTTTTTTTTACTTAAGGCCCTTTCACACGGGGCCAATGTAGATTTGCGTAATGCGGCGTACCAACTACGCCGAGCTTATGCAGCAGAGGGACGCAAAGGGGTTCGCGAAATGGATGCAAAAAAATTAACCGTTTAATTTTTCACAGACATTTGGAGTGGAGCACTGGAGCCAGTGCTCTATGCAAGTCTATGCAACAGTCCGCTACTGTTCACCATGCCACCACAATTGTACGCTACCCTAATTGTCCAGCGAAAAATCCTTTTAGGTTTTTTATGATGGTTAATGGTAAATGGACTGCATTTATACAGCACTTTTCCATCTGCATCAAATGCTCAAAGCGTTTACAAATAATGCCTCACATTCACCCCGATGTGAGGGTGCTGCCATACAAGGTCCTCACTACACACTGGGAGCAACTCGGGAATTAAAGACCTTGCCCAAGGGCCCTTAATGATTTTCCAGTCAGGCTGGGATTTGAACCGAGGATCTTGTGGTCTCAAACCTTAACTACTAGACCATCTCCTCCCCTATCCTCCTCCCTTATCAGTACATACCTGCATTGTTAGATTTGATTCATCCAGCTGGATTCTGCTGAACTGTGTTGGCAGTGAGCTTCAAAACCATAGAAGAAGAAGGAGAAGCACGCCAAGCTTCCCCCCTGCACGCAGCATATGCAATCATTCCTGCGTAATAGATTTTCAACACAATGCAACTCTACGCAGGCCCGGTGTGAAAGGGTCTTTATGCTCCTTATTTCAAAATGAAACAAAAACTATACTTTTGTCCAATGAGTCATATTTAACTTTGTTATTGACCTGAAGCTGCCTGCAGGCCGTCCACCTGGGAGCAAGAACCGGGATCTCTCAGACCCAAAGCGAAGATCTCAACATTGCCTGATGACTAATCATTTAGTCCTGGATTTGTGAGTTCTTGCATTTCACAGCCTCAGGAAAGATATGAACACAAATTAAAAGTATGTCAGGCGATGCTGAACATAATGAATTCAGGAGAAAGCTTTCAGAGATGATTCCTCCGAGGTTCCGCACCAGAAAAACTTTCTGTACATTTATTGTGCTGGATGACTAAAGTGTTTGGGATTCTGAGTGTAATTACTCATTCAGCTTCATTACAGCAGCAATTAAAGGGCACGTCTGAAAACACAAAGATCTGTGCAGTGAAAAAACTTTAATGAACACAAACATCTGTTTTCTACTCGACTCCGAGTGCAGTTGTGATTTCATTAAACTTTTTCAATGAGCTCTTCAAAACACTTTTTCAGGATGAAGTATTTGGGGACTGAAGGGACACTTTATAAACCTGTGCTGGGGAGTCATTTGGTTATTGCACACCGAAGGTTCGAGTTCTTAAAATGCATTTATGAGTGATTGATTGGCTCATCAGAAACATGCATATTACAACAATCAATATGCACAGAGAGTAAGCTCCAGAAGGAAAAAAAAAACACTTATTTTGTTTAATTTAGAGAAGAAAAAAGAAACCACAAACCATCAGGAAAAGACACGATGAAATATAAAATGAGAGAAATGGCATTAATTCTCTATCATTCTTCTTCCTGTACTTCCTTTGTTGGTTCTTTCTTGTGTGAAAACAGCAGGGTCTCCAACAGCTACCAGCGAGGTGAAAGCTGTGAATGGAGCCGATGGATGACGGCAAGTCGCCGCACTTATTAATAAAACATTTTTCAATAAACTCTTCCTGAGAGAAACGTTTCTTTTCCAACAATCCAAGGAACTTTATCGATTGACAAGCCAAAAACCAAACACAGCCTCACTGAGTGAAGCAGAACGTAGATTCAGTTTAACAATAAAACAAAAATACCTGCTGGTTTGATGTGTGATCTGCAGTGAGGTCCTCAAATGGCAACGTGCCAAAGTTTCAACCGTGTTCTTGTTTTGTCTTTCGACTGCCTTGTTTGTTCAGGGTCGCCACAGCAGATCCAGAACAGAGCCACAATGGGATTTGGCACAAGTTTTCATGCAACTCCAGTTAAGCCTGGAGAGACACAGGCCCTGGTCTTCCTTCCTGAAAGGTCTACCATCCAGGACCCACTCTGCTTAGCTTTTGAGATCTGATGGGATCAGGCTCACCCAGAGCAAACTGGCCACTTCCAAACTTTCAACCACAGTGGTGTGAAAGAATAGATGTTCAAGTATTCATAAACATCATACCAGTCAGTATATATCTACTCATACATTACCGGTTTTGTTTATCTTGTTAGTTAGCTAAGTACGGTTGGCTTATTAACGGCTAATTTAATGTTAGCTCCTCTAACTATAGTTAGCTTATTTTCGTTATTTACATAATTTTTTTTCATGATGTAGATTTTTAATTATTTTTCAGTTTATGGGTTTTTAATAGATATCAACATATAGTACTTATAGTACTATAGTTTTAGGTTTCCATTTTATAGCATATAGATTATGTATTTTGTCTTCCTATTCAGGGTTTTCACGTATCCCATAATCCCTTGCACACCAGAGTGTTGCTGCAGCCAAAACAACATAGAGAATCCACATGATGACAATTGTAAATGAATATTATACTACAAAAATGTAATGTTTTATGCTATTCATCACGTTAATAAGAGGCTGCTGCATGAAGCCCTGAAAACCTGCTAAAACAATTATAACAAATAATCCGTGTCTGCTACGTTTAATCTGCGTGGAATTTAATAAGCACAAACTGAATTTCAGACATTTTATATATATTAGTCTGGAACAAAGAAGACAAACAGTGTTGTAAAGAACAATAATCAAGACGTTAAAGAGCAAACTTCACTTTCTCCCAGAACGACAGGAACAGGAAGCGAGCGGAGCTCACAGCAGCTCCCATTGAAAATAACGGGGAGACAGCCTGTAATTCTCACGTTTACATAAAACAAATGCAATAACAACGTCTATAAACCCAGAGAATATATTCACGAGAGTTTTAGGCACAATATAAAAATAGTTTTATGTTGCGATGTTAATGGTGTTGTCCGTGTGCAGCGGTTAAAGTGCAGCGTGATCAGAGCATCTCAATGCAGTTCTCAATGTTACTGAGATCTCGCAGTGCGGCGACCTCTCTGAAGTTTTGCGGGATTTGAAACCTGAAAAGCCTCAATAGTAAGCTAACAGGTTTTACTTTAGACAGATACCTAACATATTACATCACAGCTACTGTTTCTATAATAATATAACCATATTTAAAGCTTAGCCTACTAGCTATAATTTAATTTTACTACTAGTCTACAAACTAAGTATACGTATACTACATTCTTATCCTGTATTAATATTTAGGTTTTAGAAGCTTACTCCTATAATATTATATAATAACCATATTTCTTGTATATGTTGTTTATTACTTTTATTATTTAAATATCACTTATATACATGAATTCTATTTTCTTATTATATGTCTTATGATATATTATTATAATACGTCCATTTTCTTGAGCCGCTTGGGTGGGTAGAGAGAGTTTCCATGGGATAAAAAAGCTTTTCAACCTACCATCCCTGGCTCTCAAGACCAGGCACCTAAGTGGCTCTACTTTATTCTACTCTTCCTTTTTTTTTAGATATTTAGATATACCTTAGTATACACTAGTAGAGTTCTACCTTAGAAAAGGAATATATTCTAGAAGACATACCTCACTGAATTTTCATCGAACAGGTTGATCAGTGGGTCAAGGAGTTAGGCTTCCTTTGGTTCCGATTCCCACATTGTGTTAGTCCACCCAGCTGCAAACTAGATGGGGCAGATTTTTGGTACCATTTAAAGGGCCTAAACACCATTTACAATCCAGCCTCAGTGTGCCATGGCTGACACAAAAATGTAACTGACCATCCCAGGGTGGCAGCTGTGGCCAAGTAGAGGTCAATGAAGAATTACGCTGGGGTCAAAATTTAAAAATGCTATCATCATACTGTAAAGTACACCACATACACACTGATTATAAAGATTCTAAACAGTTTGGTCAGTTTCAGTTTGCACAGGGGTCAAAAGTTAAAGTTGCTCCAATTTTGGTAAAAAGTGATGCAAATTATTGGTTTGGGCAGATTTGTACACAAAAAGCAAACACTGAAAAAAACAAACAAAACAAAACCAAATAGCGAAATAAAATAAGCAACGCGGTTGTAATTTAAATGCTCTGGCAATTTAAAATAAAGACTCTTCTGAAGTTTAAATGGAGCTCATTTTCAGAAAGATCAAGTCTGACATATAAATGCTGTGCTAAGAAATCTGAGTGGTGAGCGAAAAAAAAAATTGAATGATGAGCCGTCTGCTGCTGGGACAGAAACATTTGTGGGTGCGCTTGCACTCCTCGCTCACGTCTTCCATCTACGACTCTGCCTGTCACGGAGTTGCCGTGCATAATGAATTTATGCTAAGTACTGCTGCATAATGTCATCCTTAATACAGTGAAGTGACGAGTAGATCAGATGCGCACGTGCACGTACTGCATGTAAAGTGAAAACACACAATCAGACACGGAACACATAAGTATGATTTGCAGAGTAATGAACATCATTATGCTATCAAAAGAAAAGAAAAGTGTATCCCGTTACAAAGAAAACTGGGAATCAGATGATGACATGGCCAGTAAAATTTGGAATGATGTCTGTTGGAACATTCGTGTGGTCCCGAGTGAGTGTTCCTTCTGAGCCTGGCTGCTCGAGGATTAAAGCATCTCCACAGCGGCGCTCTACAAGTGTTGTAAGCTCTCTTCTCTGAAGCCACTTCAGCTCCTCCACAACAGGACGAGTTAACCGGCCACACACGATGCTCAGTGATACAAAACTAATTTGTATTACGCCAAGAATGTAAAGAAACCAATAATGAACTGCGGTGTGCATGGAGTAACTGCAACTGGATCGTGTGTGCTGCAGAAAGAAGAGCACATCACAGGGGTTTGGGCACGCTCAAACTTCTCTAATGCATCTGGTGCCACATTTTTCAGATAACATGGTGTTACATGCATGTTATTACATTACACAGAGGGGCAGAGGGATGTAGAACACTACACATTCTGCACATGATTCAGACTTAATGACACACTCACCTGTGTGCTAAACTCCACTGAACCTTCATGAAGAATATCTGTGAGGTGGAGATGGATGTTTCCATTGTTGAATTCCCAAATAGAAGCAACCAAAATAAAGAAAAACCTGTCATGACTTCCCAGTACCTCACATGAAGGTATACAGAAAAAAAGGACTTGAAATGCTATTGTGTGTGCATGACATATAATTTGTTTGAATGGCTTGATTGAATTGTATGCAACAGATAGTAAGTTCAGTCCATTTGGTTGCTCCCTTGTTTTGCACTTGGGGTCACCACAGCAAATCCGAGGTGGATCTGCATGTTGAAATGGCACAAGTTTTATGCTGGATGCCCTTCCTGATGCAACTCATTACATGGAGAAATGTGGCAGGGATGGGGTTTTAACCAGGAACCTTCCGCACTGAAACCAAGTACATTAACTACTTGGCCACCACCCTGTGTGCAACAGACAAATAATGAAATCATTTTGACATAATTTGGCCAAGACATTCATTCCAACACCTGCATGCACATATTTCTCTGTGCAAACAAAATCTGCTCCATAGTCAATAAATGTATTTTTGTGTTTGCTATTATCCAATAATAGTAATGCCTATCGCTCTGTGCGACTCAATTTAGCCTGCTAAAAGCACAGTGCACGAGCTAATCAAATGCGGGAACTATTATAATACATCAAATTGTTTACATGCAAATGATAGTTTTACAAGATCTCTTTATTGTTAAATATGACTGATCACTCTGGAGTTCTGTGTGGACAAACTGCTGCTTAAGCCCCGCCCTCCTGCATCACTGCACAGAGCAGATGGCACGGGTGAACATGTCATGTGCATGCTGCTCTTCTGTGATTTTTCTGCAATATGCATCTGCATTACTCTGGCACATTTATGATATGGTGACATTGGATCGTATCATCCCATCGTTTATGGTCGGTTTTTCACCATTTTATCAAATGTGAGAGCAGCTTTTTTCAAACTGAAGGAAAGGAAGGCTCAGTGGAAGCACACAGGATGCCATGGTGGCTATGAATTTTTGAGCATGTTCAAAACAAAAGCAAAAGGGACACAGAGGCTGGAGGATGGTCAAAGGAAGCACAGATAATGCACAAAGAAGGCCCATAGGACACCATGGACAGTCAACAGACACTGAATAAATGCACAATGATCTGAATGAAGTTCATTATAAAGCACTGTTATCAAGTGCAAAATGAGTTCCTTGTCAGCTGATTTTTGCCGACGTCATCAGAAGGTTTTGTGCACTTTCAAAACTGAGCTAGGATCAGGCAGAGCATGCAGGCCTGCATGTTTGCCATTTTTCCACTGCTTGTCTTTAACTTTCTTTCAGCTGTCTGATGGTTCATTCTGGGCTTCTGCATTATAGCTTCAGTGCTACAATCCAGCACAGACCAACATCGGGTGCATTTGTTTAACTCATTTGGCACCTTGGACAGTGACTCAGGTTGAGGCACTTTCTGCACCTTGGACAGTGGTGCAGCCCAAGGCTCATGACTAAAACAAGTTGGCAGAGTCCAACAAGTGAGACTCAGCATGTTTCTTCCTCAACAGCTAGACAAAGAGTATGTATCAATCAATCAATCAATTTTATTTATATAGCGCCAAATCACAACAAACAGTTGCCCCAAGGCGCTTTATATTGTAAGGCAAGGCCATACAATAATTACGTAAAAACCCCAGTGGTCAAAACGACCCCCTGTGAGCAAGCACTTGGCGACAGTGGGAAGGAAAAACTCCCTTTTAACAGGATGAAACCTCCAGCAGAACCAGGCTCAGGGAGGGGCAGTCTTCTGCTGGGACTGGTTGGGGCTGAGGGAGAGAACCAGGAAAAAGACATGCTGTGGAGGGGAGCAGAGATCAATCACTAATGATTAAATGCAGAGTGGTGCATACAGAGCAAAAAGAGAAAGAAACACTCAGTGCATCATGGGAACCCCCCAGCAGTCTAAGTCTATAGCAGCATAACTAAGGGATGGTTCAGGGTCACCTGATCCAGCCCTAACTATAAGCTTTAGCAAAAAGGAAAGTTTTAAGCCTAATCTTAAAAGTAGAGAGGGTGTCTGTCTCCCTGATCCGAATTGGGAGCTGGTTCCACAGGAGAGGAGCCTGAAAGGTGAAGGCTCTGCCTCCCATTCTACTCTTACAAACCCTAGGAACTACAAGTAAGCCTGCAGTCTGAGAGCGAAGCGCTCTATTGGGGTGATATGGTACTATGAGGTCCCTAAGATAAGATGGGACCTGATTATTCAAAACCTTATAAATAAGAAGAAGAATTTTAAATTCTATTCTAGAATTAACAGGAAGCCAATGAAGAGAGGCCAATATGGGTGAGATATGCTCTCTCCTTCTAGTCCCCGTTAGTACAATAGCTGCAGCATTTTGAATTAACTGAAGGCTTTTCAGGGAACTTTTAGGACAACCTGATAATAATGAATTACAATAGTCCAGCCTAGAGGAAATAAATGCATGAATTAGTTTTTCAGCATCACTCTGAGACAAGACCTTTCTAATTTTAGAGATATTGCGTAAATGCAAAAAAGCAGTCCTACATATTTGTTTAATATGCGCTTTGAATGACATATCCTGATCAAAAATGACTCCAAGATTTCTCACAGTATTACTAGAGGTCAGGGTAATGCCATCCAGAGTAAGGATCTGGTTAGACACCATGTTTCTAAGATTTGTGGGGCCAAGTACAATAACTTCAGTTTTATCTGAGTTTAAAAGCAGGAAATTAGAGGTCATCCATGTCTTTATGTCTGTAAGACAATCCTGCAGTTTAGCTAATTGGTGTGTGTCCTCTGGCTTCATGGATAGATAAAGCTGGGTATCATCTGCGTAACAATGAAAATTTAAGCAATGCCGTCTAATAATACTGCCTAAGGGAAGCATGTATAAAGTGAATAAAATTGGTCCTAGCACAGAACCTTGTGGAACTCCATAATTAACCTTAGTCTGTGAAGAAGATTCCCCATTTACATGAACAAATTGTAATCTATTAGATAAATATGATTCAAACCACTGCAGCGCAGTGCCTTTAATACCTATGGCATGCTCTAATCTCTGTAATAAAATTTTATGGTCAACAGTATCAAAAGCAGCACTGAGGTCTAACAGAACAAGCACAGAGATGAGTCCACTGTCTGAGGCCATAAGAAGATCATTTGTAACCTTCACTAATGCTGTTTCTGTACTATGATGAATTCTAAAACCTGACTGAAACTCTTCAAATAGACCATTCCTCTGCAGATGATCAGTTAGCTGTTTTACAACTACCCTTTCAAGAATTTTTGAGAGAAAAGGAAGGTTGGAGATTGGCCTATAATTAGCTAAGATAGCTGGGTCAAGTGATGGCTTTTTAAGTAATGGTTTAATTACTGCCACCTTAAAAGCCTGTGGTACATAGCCAACTAATAAAGATAGATTGATCATATTTAAGATCGAAGCATTAAATAATGGTAGGGCTTCCTTGAGCAGCCTGGTAGGAATGGGGTCTAATAGACATGTTGATGGTTTGGATGAAGTAAGATGAAGAGAAAGAGTCTAACCAAATACCGGCATCACTGAAAGCAGCCAAAGATAACGATACGTCTTTGGGATGGTTATGAGTAATTTTTTCTCTAATAGTTAAAATTTTATTAGCAAAGAAAGTCATGAAGTCATTACTAGTTAAAGTTAAAGGAATATTCGGCTCAATAGAGCTCTGACTCTTTGTCAGCCTGGCTACAGTGCTGAAAAGAAACCTGGTGTTGTTCTTATTTTCTTCAGTTAGTGATGAGTAGTAAGATGTCCTAACTTTACGGAGGGCTTTTTTTATAGAGCAACAGACTCTTTTTCCAGGCTAAGTGAAGATCTTCTAAATTAGTGAGATGCCATTTCCTCTCCAACTTACGGGTTATCTGCTTTAAGGTGCGAGTTTGTGAGTTATACCACGGAGTCAGGCACTTCTGATTTAAAGCTCTCTTTTTCAGAGGAGCTACAGCATCCAAAGTTGTCTTCAATGAGGATGTAAAACTATTGACGAGATACTCTATCTCACTTACAGAGTTTAGGTAGCTACTCTGCACTGTGTTGGTATATGGCATTAGAGAACATAAAGAAGGAATCATATCCTTAAACCTAGTTACAGCGCTTTCTGAAAGACTTCTAGTGTAATGAAACTTATTCCCCACTGCTGGGTAGTCCATCAGAGTAAATGTAAATGTTATTAAGAAATGATCAGACAGAAGGGAGTTTTCAGGGAATACTGTTAAGTCTTCAATTTCCATACCATAAGTCAGAACAAGATCTAAGATATGATTAAAGTGGTGGGTGGACTCATTTACATTTTGAGCAAAGCCAATTGAGTCTAATAATAGATTAAATGCAGTGTTGAGGCTGTCATTCTCAGCATCTGTGTGGATGTTAAAATCGCCCACTATAATTATCTTATCTGAGCTAAGCACTAAGTCAGATAAAAGTTCTGAAAATTCACAGAGAAACTCACAGTAACGACCAGGAGGACGATAGATAACAACAAATAAAACTGGTTTTTGGGACTTCCAATTTGGATGGACAAGACTAAGAGTCAAGCTTTCAAATGAATTAAAGCTCTGTCTGGGTTTTTGATTAATTAATAAGCTAGAATGGAAGATTGCTGCTAATCCTCCGCTTCAGCCCGTGCTACGAGCATTCTGGCAGTTAGTGTGACTCGGGGGTGTTGACTCATTTAAACTAACATATTCATCCTGCTGTAACCAGGTTTCTGTAAGGCAGAATAAATCAATATGTTAATCAATTATTATATCATTTACTAACAGGGACTTAGAAGAGAGAGACCTAATGTTTAATAGACCACATTTAACTGTTTTAGTCTGTGGTGCAGTTGAAGGTGCTATATTATTTTTTCTTTTTGAATTTTTATGCTTAAATAGATTTTTGCTGGTTATTGGTGGTCTGGGAGCAGGTACCGTCTCTACGGGGATGGGGTAATGAGGGGATGGCAGGGGGAGAGAAGCTGCAGAGAGGTGTGTAAGACTACAACTCTGCTTCCTGGTCCCAACCCTGGATAGTCACGGTTTGGAGGATTTAAGAAAATTGGCCAGATTTCTAGAAATGAGAGCTGCTCCATCCAAAGTGGGATGGATGCCGTCTCTCCTAACAAGACCAGGTTTTCCCCAGAAGCTTTGCCAATTATCTATGAAGCCCACCCAAAAAACGCTCAGGCACCTACTAGGTGGCAGAAGCACAGCTGAATAGATGCTCAAAGAATGCAAAGAGGAAGTACAAAGAAAGCTCAGTGGATTCACATAACTCCATAGTCACATGGAGGAGGCACAGAGGATGCTCGGAAAACACAGATTCCCAACAAATTTGCTGTTAAGAACCATGACCACGCAAGGGATGTTGAAACACTTACACAGAAAGGTGTCTTTGTATCCCTTGTGCATCAAGGCAAACTTTTTGGACGCACAATGGACTCTCAAAGGATGCAGTCCTGTGGAAGGAACCCTTTAGTTATCAGGTTACAGGGTAACATATTTCATAGAATCCAATGGACGTTGACCTTGTTTGACCTTTACTTTGGAGACCAAACAACCAACATGATCAAAACTATTCCATTTATTAATCCTATTAGCTCAACCAATAATTTCATCTCTTTTGATGAAAATTGGAGTGCCTTTATCTTTGGACCCCTGTACAAACTGAACTTGACCTTTGTTACCAGTTTTGCTGTTTTTGCCCCATAACTCCATAACATTTAGTCACACATAGTTCAAACTAAACCTCTTTAGAATCTTCATGATCAGACAAATAATGTGGTATATGTTACAATATGGTTGGAGCATTTTTAAACCTTGACCCCTGTGTAATTCTTCATTGACCTTCATTGACCAAGTGTAGTTTTGTCTCTTGAAGTGGTATTGATTAGGTCAAAAGTGACTACTGGTGCGTAGACTATGCTGTTCCATCTTGACAGGAAGACCCCAGAAGATGACCACTCCCACTGAGTTTGGTCTGCTTGAGGATTCCACCTCCAAATTACCAAAAAACAATTTTGTGTTTTTTCTTCACTATGGGTGCCACACTGCTGGCTCAGGAGGTGTGTCAGGTTTAGACTTTCCCCATGTGTAGCACTCTCAGGTAAGTGTTGCGATTTGATGCTACGTACTGCAAATTTATTAAACTCAATCAGCTTTGATAAACTTTGCAAGTGAGAAATCTTGCATTGAAAATCTTTTTTTGCTTCTTTTTCACTCAATCAAGAGTGAATCAAGAGTGCAAAAGAAACAAAACAAAACCAAAGCTAACGTTAATCTCCGTGCTTTAAACGAAATGCGCCTGGAGCCACTGCTGGAGCAGTGTGTGTCTGCATCTCGTTCCAAGACTCTGCACTGTGATGGAGATCTGCAGCACCTAGGGTTGAGTATCGAGAACCGGTTCTTTTCGGGTATCGTTAAGAAATGCTTCGATCTACCAACATCAATAGCCTTTTTGCTAAACGATTACCTTATTGGCCCTTCAGAGCGGCCATTGTTTTTGAGGGTGTTTGTTGGGAAAATGATAATTTCTCTACGTTGATTTCAGACTTTGCAGCGGCTCTGTAATCAACCGTTTCTGCAGCGCGACACCACTTCGAAGCTTGAACCAATGAAGCAGTGTTTCGATTCGCTGCTCTTCAGAAGTGGAAAATCCACTTCTTAACCCCTCTAAAAGCCATTAAAATATGTCAATCATGAGTCACTTTTGTGCGGAGTAAAGTCACTAACTCGGACTCTTGTCTTGCTGCAGTCAAGCAACGAGAATAGTCCTCCGTTCCGTTCACACAGCTTCAAATGCTGTGCCGCTCTCTGCTGAGTGACATTACAGTCTGGTTGGAATTAACTTCAAAGCGAATTGCTGCTTTAAATAAAATCCTCTTTCGAAATATTGTAATACAGACAATAAACTACAATCGACTAAAACGTTTTTTTTTTCCTCCCAAAATGAGATGTCCTGCATTCTTTATGAATTACATTCTGACGTGCAGCACAGCCAGCTGCAAGAACTCAGCTTAGACGTATGGAGAGACTTTCATGCCATTAATGTCTGAAAGGAAACGGTTTTGACAAAAACTACAGATTTTGTTTATTTCTATTTATGTCCAGAGATCAAGGATCCAGTGACCAATTTCATATTTATTTACTCTAAGACTCAATAAAATGTTGTCGACATAGAAAACCTGTAAAGCCTACTTTTAGTACACAAACAATTCACAAGAGGTATCGATAAGGGAATCAATAAGGAATCAGATCAATAAGCGGAACTGATAATGGTATCGATATAGATAAAATCTTATCAATACCCATCTCTAGTAGCGGCTGAGTCCTGGAGAAGCTGAAGACAGAAGCACGCGATTTGACCCGCTGTGGAGATTTGTGCATACATCAGTGGATCCACCTACTCTGGTTGGTCGTCCAGAACAAGAGGGATTATCTCCAGCATCAGAATCCTCACTGCCTGGTTCAGACTGACAACGTACTGGGCGCTCTGTCTTGCTCCAATTTTTAAAAAAAATGCTGGTGTGCTGTGGTCACTGCTCTATCATTGTATTACGTTACTAAACCCTATATATTGATTTATAACAGAAAACTGTCAAAAGGGGGAATAAATATAAGTGTAAAGATGATTGAATATATTAGAGCAGTAAATTGATCAGTTCGTGTGAATGCCACGCATTGACTCCCCCATGTGCGGTTATTTCCACCAGCTGCAGCTGATCCACAACATAAATTCTGCCTTCCAGAACAGTTCTTATATAATCATCTGAATCATCTACCAGTTGTCACATGTACATAAGGGCTGGATTGCCATTCCTACACTCATATTGTTATGTTTAATAAAAAAAATAATAAGTGCACACAGGAGATTATTGCTGCTGCTGCCGCTGCGTTCAAGTACCTTCGGAAATTACACAATTTTTTTGTTGTTTCAAATTTAACAGTTGCTTGTTGCAGGAACATGGTTTCATTTTATTTTTGGTAAAATAATTCATTGTTATCCACACAAAAGATTACTTCTGGCCTATATAAGGTACCTGAGCCCAGTGAAGCTGACCCCCCACCCAGATAAAAAAATCCAAGCAAACAGGCTGAGTTTGCCCTGTAATTTGCAATGGTACGTGAACACAGCAGCAGCAGCAGCAGCACTCAGAAATGGCTTCTGCACTGTATGAAAAGATTCAGCTGATATTCTAAATGCTAACGTTACAAAAACTAAACAAACGATAAGAAACCGTCATGAATGACAGCAAAACGAAATACGGATGAATTGAGGTTTTCGGCGGAATTCGTTCAAATTTTTCGACAGTTTAAAAATCCTGACGAAGCGCCAGCTGCAGGAACAAAGAATGCGAAGGTTAAACAAAGTCAACGAAAGTCCAGACTTCTTGTTTCATTTGGGGTTCGTTGCCCTTCCTTAAGTACCGTGTGACTGGGCCTTAAAGTTGTCAGTTTTTTGTAGTTTTTGTATGCAGACCATTTTATTTTTTATGTGATGCTGTGGATAAAGTAAAAATCATCACAGTTTAGTGTAATGTAGCCCTTTTTCAAAAATTTATCTCACACTTTTCAGGTACCTTATTGAATAGACCAACACAAACTTATGGTATTTGTGTTTATTTTCTCATCTTTATGTGCTTTTAACAATCAACAAATCACAAATACAGAAATTATCTCCCTTCAACACCACGATGAGGTTCCAAATTACATTTACGGGCAGTAACCACAGCAGAATGTGTTCTTAAAGTCGCCCTGCAAAACCCTGAACACACAATAAATTCCACTTTAGCTGTTGTGTTTGTTGCCCAAAGTGAAACCAGACACGTTTGTGCCCTTAACTACTCACACAAACACACAACTCAGATCTGCTCAGCTGTCAAATCTGCAGCAGCGTAGTGCAATTACAAAATACACACTTCAACACACGAAAAAGCCTACCGCCGTGCACAAACACGAGCACAGCTAATCCCGCTGCAGAGAACAGCGTGGCAAGTTTTTACCGCTTCTCCTGTACTTGGCAGCTTATCAGCACCACACACACACAAGCACGCATGCACACGCACACACACACTGTAATTTGCACCACAGACGGTTTGCAGCTTAGAAGCTCCCAAAACTCTCCATCACCACCCATAAAATATAAATTTCTCCCTGCGGACGAACTGATCTGCTCGTTCCTGGCTCTGGGGAGGTCTCAGAAGCTGTTTTTATGAGTCCATTTCTCCTTTTAAAAATACAGTATGTACAGATTTTTTTAATGTCCCATTATTAAATCACACTACATTCATCAAAAGCTTCGGAAAAACCTCATAACCAAACACACGCTTTAGCCGTGAACCACCCCCCCACCACAAACTGAAAAATGCAAATGACTTGAAAAGGTACTCGATCAAATGGCCGAATACTTGAAAGAAATGTACTTGTTCTGTTATTTTAGGCTATTAGGTTTGAATGGCCTCCCCTCTGTGTTTACATATAATAGAGTAACTAAATATGTAATTATAATTCAAACATAATTGTAATCCATTACAGGCACTGAGACAAAAATATGTAATTTAAAAACATGCCTGTTAAAGAGTAAAACCCCTTTTTTTCCTGTGTTATCAGCTCTTTACTTCAGATTTCTGTGCATTGTTGTACTTTTTATTATTGGCATTTATTCTTTTATTACTAGAGTTTATTTCTATAGGCCTTTACCAGGGAAGCAAAGCACTGAACAAAATAGTGGTCATAATTATTACTATTAAGGAATGTGTGATTTTTTTTTTCAGTATACAAGTTACACTGGCGTATAAATCCAGGACCTCCCAAACAAGTAGAACAAAAAACAAAAAACACACACACAAAAAAACATGACTTTTACTCTGGAAAATATGCTTAAAAATCCAATGTGTAAAAAAATTATGAGGCTGATGTTGTTTTGCATCTTTGCTGTGGAGGAACAGCATATTTCTGAACAACACGGGACACTGAAAGCTGCTGAGATCAATCTGACTGATCCTGATTCTGAATTTGCATCGCTGCCACATCCTGTCTGAAGAAGCTCAGGAGAAGACCCAGGACATGCTGGAGGAATCCTATTTCCCAGCTGGCTTGCAAATGCCTCGGGAAGAGTTAAAGGACTTGGCCAAGGATAGGGAAGTGTGGACTGAGCTGCTTGGTCTGCTACCATCGTGACCAGGACCTGGATAATTGGCAGAAAATGAATGAATGGATGAAGATCTTGTCTGCTCAGTGTTGCCAACAGAGCAACTTTGTCACTACATTTAGGGACTGTTGACCTTCCCTATCATGACTACAAATTATAACTAGCAACGAACAACAAATCTGGCGACATTTAGTTCAGTTTTGTTACAATGGGATTGTTTGGAAAACTTGCACGGGGGACAGAAAGGAAGGGGACACTGGGAGGAACAGACCTTCTCTTTACATTTTGAAGATATTGCCGCAGACAGCAGACGATGACCTCTGATTTGACTTTAACCTTTGGCCCTTGATGTGACCCGTGTTACGCAATGACAAAATTTGATTGAAATTTCTCTGTGTTTTATCGACATCACAGGAGAATACGAACAAACAAACATCTATAGATATCTGAGGTTCATTTAAGTCTGTTTTTTGGACAATCTGCTGGATGTAAGGGAGAAACATCACAAAAAACAAATGTGTGAGCTAAACGATGAGAAAAGATGAACTCTGATTCCATCGCCTGGTGCTAACCTCAGTTTACCCAAAAACAACAACAACGCG
The DNA here is from genome assembly GCF_902500255.1 of Thalassophryne amazonica. Lineage (NCBI taxonomy): Eukaryota > Metazoa > Chordata > Actinopteri > Batrachoidiformes > Batrachoididae > Thalassophryne > Thalassophryne amazonica. Next base: position 17,808,096 of record NC_047122.1, read on the forward strand.
AAAAGGAAAACTTTGGGCAACTCCTTTGAGAGACGTCCGCTATTGGACAGATGGCACAAAGAAAAAGCAGCTAACTGACAAAATGAAGCGAGACATTCACGGTTTTTATTGACACGTTGCAAAATTAAACATTTTCTAAAGCCTTGTGGTTATTTTCTCGACTATTTCAGGAGAATAATGTATTATTGAGTGCGGCGTGCGCCTCCTCAGATGCATTTTTTGGAAATTCTTTGTTTGAAACCTGTCCTCTTGATGGATATATAAAGCATTTTTTAAGTCAATCCCTGAGCGCTTCCCTTTCTGTCAGAGAGGAAAAAGGATTCTTTGACACGTCGAGTATTGCAGCTGTTAAAGACTGAACTGCTGCTTCTTCTTCTTCTCCTGCTGGTTCATGCTGAAAAGAAGACGGTGAGATGGAAGCTGGGCGGCCGTCCAACACAGCAGGGCTTTGCTCTATAAAAAACCATCTGTCTTCACAAGTGGTTTAATCCTGTATTCAGTCTGATTCTGATTGGAAGAAGAGAGAGAAAAAACGATCTGCCCGGGAGGGAACATAACCTTGTTTGTTTCCACGCTGTTTAAAGAATCTTTTAATGACTGGCGGCGCGATTAAAGTGGCCAAATCATCCATCTTGTTTTCAAAGAATGCTGATTGATGAGAAATCTTCCAGAAACTAGATTTAGACAACCTTCACAGAGAGCAGATTCTTTTCTTTTGGTTGTTTTCGCTGATTTTAATTGGATTAATCAAACAGATTGATATAATGCAGGAGGAAAAAAAAAACACTCTTCCAGTAAGAACTACTACGACTTTCAAGGGTTACATCGAAGTGTTTCGAATCGGGCTGAATATTATGCCGCCAATTTGTTGATTTATTTTATTCAGAAAAAAATCAAGGCCACCTGTAGAGTTTCTGAATATCTTTCACGCCGCGTTCCCAAAGCTGAACGGTGAAACTGAGCGGCGAAAATGCTTCTACTTTCATCTCACGTTCAAAGAAATCTGTCCAAGCTCAACAGGACACTGATGTGTCTGTATAGTGCATCAAGAAAGAGCCAGAGAAGAAAAACAGAATTTAAATAGAGATCCAGACAAACAGCACCAGACTCGCAAACATGTCCGCCTTCACAGCAGAGTCCAGATCAGACACAAATGTGGGACGAGCAAGAGGCCATTTATTCACAAGATCAAAAATCAAAGTTAAAAAAAAGAGGAAACCAACCTAAACGCAGACCCTAATATCAGAAAATCCAATGAACTAGGCCGGAGGAGGCCAGATCCAAAACTCCAAGTAAACTAGATATGGACACTGTAGTGAGTGAAAAGTCTGCCGCCATACAGATAAAGTATGAAAGAAGAAAATAACTTCTGCTTCATTACAGCAACCTGGATCTGACAATGAATAATGTGTTCAAATTCAAATTAGAACTCAATATCATATTATTACAGTATCTCCGTGGTATTATAAGCTCATAAATGACTTTTTGTCTGCATCTAATGGTAACTACAGACTGACCAGGCTCTGTTTAGTCACTATAAAGGATCAAAGCGCCTTTGATTGTGACCTTCAAAGTCACACAAGTTCAAATGTAACGGCCACATATGACTTTCAGTTCGAGTCAACCTTCTATCTTTTTGCATTGGGCAAATACTTTGACTATGCACTGTGACCTTGAGCTTTGACCTCTGAACCTGATATCATCATGGGTTCATCCCTGAGTGGGACAGGGGTCGGTTGGTGGTTTGGTACTTTATTCATCCTGATGGAATTTTATGCATCCAGTAGCTTATGTAACACAAAGAAGAAAACCCAAAACCCAATACTCAAGAGATAAATACAGCAAATATAAAACAGGTAAGTTGCCCTTTAGGGTTAGGGACACAACTGTAATGGTGCGTTTACACACAGGCAAGATGCATTACGAATGTCATATTTGCGTCATTCTTGGCACTCCTGACGTGATATTCGTGATTTTCGTGGAGCATGTTTTTGGCTGTCAAAAAATCTTCCACAAATGTCACGCACCACCCTCATTTCGCCTCATGTCATGGAGGTTGCTACTGAGAGTGTTGATCAGTCTTGATTAGTGGTTATCCTTAATAGAGCGTGACAGCATTTTTCTCTGACATGCACACAATTAAACCCTGCTGCACCGCATTCAGTTTCATTGCTGCAGTATGCTGAAGAAGGACAGTGAAGCCAAGTGAGCTAAAAGTCTCATTCCAATGCTCCTCAGCGCTCTCCTGCAGGTGTTCCACCTGCTGCTGTGCCTGATGTTTGGGAAAACGAGCGAGACAAGAGCAGCATGGAGCCACACATCTGGCTCTCTCCGTCTCCTCCTCCTGCATCACTCCATGGCACAGAGCCCAACTAAGAATGCAGTCACTAAGATCTTCTGCTGTGGATTTTGAGGAACAAACTGGAGCGATCTGAATTGTTCAGCAGCTGACAGTTTGATGAATATGGAGTGGAGACAATTTGCCTCATTCACAACGTGACAGAACTTAATGATGTGCGCAACAGTGTGCAACAGTGTGGTACATTATTCTTGACCGTGCGTAATGGTTCATGATAATTCTCCAGCAACACGTGCCATTAATCGTAACGCATGGTAACAGATTGCAGCAGTTCTGTTGTGAAAGTGTAGTGACACGGACCCACAACAGGGGGCGCAAATGAACGGTCAATAGATGAGCCAAAAGGTAACAATTTAATGTTGTGAAACGTGCACAACGAACATACAGACAATCTCAGAATATAATTAGAGTCAAATTACAAAGGTGACGTGTGGGCAGGCTCGAGGATAGAAGACGTCTGTCCTGAGAAGAGCCGGAACCACACGATTTCCGCCCCCACAGAACCTGGTGAATACTGGAGCCGCCAAGTCCCGAATTCCCAGGTGATCACCGTCCCCGACTGTCGGATCTGGTACTGCTGGCGAAGAACAAAGACAGTCAAGTGTGGGTGTGTGTACACCCAGTAACAACAGCGGTGGGAATGCCACCTCCACCTCTCACTCAATATGTTGCAGCGGTCTCAGATGAAAAGGAGCGCCGTCTTGCACAGCCTCCGCAAAAACGACCGGTTCTCCTGCAAACACTCACAATAACAGATTTATAAATCTCACAAAAAGGCTGAGAGTATTACCTCCAATGAAGTATGATATCTCGGCGATGAGGTGGAGATGACGTCTGGTCTTTATGGAGTGCGATGATGAAGAATGTGTGACAGCTGTCAGGCATTAATGAGTGACAGCTGTCACTCCCGGCTGTGTCCGTGGCGGCAGCGTCCTCTCGTGCCTGAAGCCCGCACGTCAGGCAGGGCGCCCTTTGGTGGTGGGCCAGCAGTACATCCTCTTCTGGCGGCCCACACAACAAGTTCCTGAGGATGCCTGACGCCTCTGCCCGGAATCATCACATTCGTGATCAGCGGCCAAGAATGTATACTTCGTGGCATTCGTGACTTGCTGTCGTTATGTGTAAACGCATCATTATTTGATTTTTGGCTGGTAGCATATGTGATTTTCACCACAACTTCTCAAATCAATAAACACTCAAAACCCTGCTGCACATTTGATTCTAGTGGGCAATATGAGCATTTGAGGGCTTCTAGTACATTTCCTACTTGAACCCCAAAATTTGGCAAAAAAACAAAAGAAAAAAAAGGCATTTATCAATATCAGTAATGCATGATCATATAGTGCAACACCAAGAATGGGATTTTTATATTGAAGTGCCCTTGTGACAAGGTATATGTTGGAAAAATGTCACGTTGTTTAAAACAAAGGATCAGTGAACATATCAAGTTTGATAAGGTGGGCTGATCCCATTAGGGCAGCACAGTCTTGTTTGGGGCGGGCGCTAAAGGGGTAAAATATGACACATATGACATCATTTCTCTACTTCCAGGGTACAAAAACAGCATTTTCAATGGGGTTTTAGGTAAATTACACGCAAACAAAATGAAAATGCAAAGAAAAGTGACGATGCGGTGGGAAAGTGGGCATGTGTTGCAGTTTGTTTATGATCCGGAGTGCAAACTTGTCAAGGTTGTTCTGCAGGCGAGAGAATGCAGCTATTCTAGTTAGCTGTGTAGGCTAACACTAACAGACACAACATCTCCTACCTCCTCGCCTTTTCTTCTCCACCGGGAACTGAAAAACCCCCCACTTTTCATGACTGGCAAACAGGCATATAAACAGGGGCGAAAACATAACCTCCTCCTTCGTTGGCGGATGTAACTACAGCAGAATAGCAGAAGGAATCATAGGCCAAGGTCAAAAACACAATAACAAACACAACATGTGTCGACAGCGGAGGGATGTACAAACCCCACACTGAAGGACCCGGGCAGTGTTGGAATCAAACCTTGGACCTTTTTCCTGCAACGCAAGAGTGCTAACCGCTGTAGACTTTGATGACGAACGACGTGTCCAATTTACTGTGTGGTGTCATTCTATTAAATTTCTTTTTAAAATTTCAATGCGTTTTTGTCTTATTTATTTTTACGCAATTTCACTTTGTTTTATGCATATCAACAAAGAAATTCATCAAAGGTGTGATAAAATATGGGAAACATCTGGGATCAACAAAGGCTGATTGTTGAACGCTGCTGTTTGAATAATTATAAGATTTCTAGTGTTTAAAATAAAATTGCGTATTAAAAATGATGGCCAGACACTCAGTATTTAGCTTCCCAAGTTGCCTTAGAAGGTAGAAAACATGCTAGAGATTTTTTAATTTTCCAGGGGAGAATTCTACATGTTTAACTAAGTCACAACACGCCTCCCCTTCACCTGCAGCTAGATCCATCCCTGTTAGCTGCTCCCGTTTTGATCAGGGTGGAGTCGGGATGAATCTGTCGATCACATGCTGGATCTCCGCTGCGCTGTCACGCTGCAGCGGTGTGCACATACAGATTATGAAGGATTGTTCATCAGGTGTACATTTTCTGGACGTGTTGCATAAACACAGAGCATAAATGTTGTGGCTGGCGTGCCTGGCTGGCTTTTGTGTGTCTTTTGTTTCTGTCTTTTGGTTTTCCTCCCAGGTGGTGCGCATTTGGGACTGAGTGGCTGTGTAGCTGAGTTTATCAGGACCTCACCCTGATCACCTGAGGCTGATCACCTGCGGCTCGTCAGGACTCACAGCTGTGGTGCATCTACATGGATTGGAACATGGTGGCATTTAAGACTGGAGTACACAGTGTGTATTTGCCAGAGACTCGACCTTGTGACCAGACGGGTGAGATCGTCGTCTCGAGAGCCATCTCATCATCAGTGGATGCAGAGAACGTCCAGGTTTGATGCATGGTCTGTGAAAGAGGAGGGGGTGAGGTTTCACGCTCGTCAGCACACTTCCTGAGGTACGTTAGATTTTGTGACTAACATTTATACAGTCAGTAAATGTGGTGTCCCTCACACCTTATTATATTGAGCTGTATGTAGTCGTTTATGTTGTGTGGGCCGCTGAAGAGGAGGTACTGCTGGCCCACCACCACCAGAGGGCGCCCTGTCTGGAGTGCGGGCTCCAGGCACCAGAGGGCGCTGCCGCCTTACAGGAGCAGCCGGGGTGACAGCTGTCACTTATCACCTACAACAGCTGTCACCAATCATCTGATCTGCAGTGGTATATCAGCAGGACGACATCTCCACCTCTTTGCCGAGATATCGCTCTACCTAGAAGGTAACGTACTCAGCTGACTGTGTTTTTGACAGTAACCCTTTATTACTTTTGTGTGTTGAATAGCAGACATTCTTCCAACGAGAGGTGGAGGTGGTTTTCTCTCCATACGGATTGCTGGGTGCAAACGCACCCACATTTAACTGTTTTTGTTCCTCGCCAGCAGTACCAGATCCGACACGCGGAGGCAGTGGCCACCTGGGAGTTCGGGACTTGGCGGCTCCAGTATTCCCGGGGTTCGGTGGCGGAGGAAATCGTGTGGTTCCGGTTCTGCTTTGGACAGACGTCTCTTATCTTCGAGCCTGCCCACGTGACACATTCTTGTGAATTGACCTCTTTGTCTATTGTTGTGATCCGTTGTGTTTGTTGTGCCTATTCACAACAGTAAAGTGTTGTTATTTGACTTCCTCCATTGTCCGTTCATTTGCGCCCCCTGTTGTGGGTCCGTGTTCCTACACTTTCACAACAGTTTAATCAGCTTCCACTGCAGTGGAGTTTTGTGAACAGGGTGTTCTATGCCTGCAGGGTGGGAAGCTGATTAGTAATTAAGCCAGGAAGTGTTTGCTGTTTGTACACCTTTGAGCGGTCCCTCTGTGTGTAGAGTGTGGACTCACATGATTTCTTCTTTCACAGACGCGGTTTGTCGCGGCCACCTGGGGGGTGTCGGCGGGGTCCTTGGGTCCGAACTGGTTCTGGCTCCGGACCGTTTTGTGCTGCTGGGAGCACACCGCAAATCCGCCACGCCAGACCGCGCACTTATTTGTTTGTATTTTTTCACATCACTGTTATGTTTATTAAACCCTGTTATCCTTTGTACCGTGCTCTGCTTATTTTATACTGGGTCCTTCAAACGCTGGTCGGTTCTCCGGGCTGCGTCCGACACATAACAATAAATGCAGGTTTGTGACTTTCAACTGCACCAAATATGAGCAGATGTTCCCTCACATCTGGACTTTATAGCCACTGTCGAACGTGTGAAAAACGATGAACCTTTTATAGGTTTGATAAAACTTTATTTTTGTCAACTTTATGGCAGTTGACAGTAACTGAAGGTAACCACTGCAACTGTGGCGACACAATTTAGGCACAAAAGGCAATCATGTCCTTTTTTTTCCATCAGGTTATCAAAAATGCACGTGCAGTGATATAATTTATTGCATTAATTGTCACAAACGTGATCTCTGCACTCACACCGGTGTGTGGACGCACAGACTGAAATCTTCCAGCAGCTTCTGATGGAAAAGTATTACACACACACACACACACAAAAAAACAAATTTTCAGATTGTCCTCACGTACAGCTGCAGATGTTTAGATCAACCGAAGTCTCATTAACTGAGTAATTTATCATAACGACACATGCAATGAATTATCTGTAGATCCATCATCCAGCAGCAGAGCTCCGCCCCCACAGAGTGATCTTATCCATTAAGGGCGCCCACGGCCTTGTTTATTAATGCCATGTTTCTAAACATCATCATCTTTGACTTTTGACGAAGGGAAACATAGAAAGATAATAAATTACACAACGAAAACAAAATGCACTTCAGAAAATCAATTTTAACGTCTAAAGGCCCCCGAATAGTTGCACAACTTTGATGCACGAACTGTGTCATGCAGGAGAGTAAACTCATCTTCAACGGGTGCAGACTGAATGTGAGAGGGGCGCCGGCACGTGCAATTGTGAAAAGTGAATTTTGAAATATTAAAAAATCACGCATAAATGTCGTGCAACGTTGCGTGATCTACTCGCCAACACTACATGCAGCTTGTCAGGTCGAGTAAAGAAGTGAAAAGTGTGCGTGGTTGCGTCAGTGCACCGTATCAGAGCGCAGCTCCTCTGAACGATTACAATGAGATGTTAAATCGATCACAAACATACTTTAACAGCTCCACACAAGAAGAAAAGAACATGCAACTGTTTTACCAAGCCATGACAATGTAAACATGACAAATAATTACCTTTTTAGACGGCTCAAAAAGCTTTCTGCACATCATTCAGCAAGAACAGCTGCGGTTGGAGCGGTCCTCTGTGATTCAGGAAGCGATTACAGCTGTTTTCAACAGCCAACTCGCAGAGAAAATGATTAATTTGCTATGCGCAGGCGTCCAGCGCACAGCGTGTGGCAGACAGTGGAAGAGTGTGGGATCATCACTATGATGTGCGTGCATCAAAGTTGTGCAAGTGTCAGGGGGCCTTTAAACTGCCGCTAGAATTAATTAATTACTCAAATACACATCTGGATGTAAAGTACCTTTATATTTAAAAGAAAGAAAGTTTAAGATAAAAGGTAAGGCAGAGTGCACTTGAATTAATCAATTAACTGCCCATAAAGTATACAAGTAAAGCCAGCGGCCACATGACAGCCATAGTGACGGAATTAGATGTATGAAACAAAAATAGACCGGGGTCCGTTCCATAAAATAGGATGTCTGGCTTTCATTAGTCTGGCTTATTTTCCACTGAAAATAAGCCAGACTCATGAAATAAGTCTAACTTATTTGGCAATCCTGTTTCATGGAACGGACCCCCAGAAGTCTATTTTATGCAAATACTTAAGCCCCGGTTACAGGGCATGAACAAAGGACACCAAAGCCCAAATGAAACAAGAAGTCTGGACTTACGTTGGCATTGTTTAACCGTCGTCCAGCTTCGTTCCTGCAGCTGGCGCATGGTAAAAATTTTTAAACTGGCAAAAAATGTGAACGAATACCAGGGACAACCTCAGTTCATCCATATTTCATTTTACTTTCTGTCTTGATGGTTCCTAATCATTTGTGTAGTTTCCGTAACGTCAGCATTCCGTTTGATAGTCTTCCAAGTCTGTCCAACCTCCCAAGTCCGACATCTTGCACGAACGCTGACGATATCTGAATGGATAAATAAGTAAAGCTCTGACGAGCTGCATGTAACATTCTTGGATCGCTGATGACTCGTCCATGTGTGGGGCGAAAACCAATGTTTTCATACAGAAACAATAGCGGCAAGAACGTTATATCAACTACTAGCCGTTTGTGGCTGGCCTGCGTGCCGTGTGACCACGGCTTAAGCGATGCGAATGCCAATCTGAGTGGACAGGCAGCATGACGTCAGATGGTTGCTCGCGCAAATAAAATAATCCATGCTGGCAGAATACACACCAAAACAGCTTCTTTCTTTATAAATCTGTTTCTCATATATTCTGTAAAGGTTAACAAGAAATAAACCCCTCTAACTCTAAAAGTGCTGTTTTTGTAACCAGGTAACACCACTGAAGTGATTTACAAGACATCTTAGGGAGACGCTAGCGTGTTGGGGGGTGCTGAATGTTTGTGTGCATGTGTCTCAATTTGAACCAAATGTGGCACATAGGCCATTTTAGTGATGGTCAAGGTCAATGGGGTTAAATGTCAGGTTGCTTTGCCCTTTCTGTCTTCTTGTTCACAGGTAGTATTACTTTGTATTGTTTATAATGAACACCTCAGTGTCTCTAAACCGCAACCGATAGTATATTTGCTCGCAGGATGAAAGAATAAAATCCACCTGTTTTTAGGTCTTTCATTAGAATATGTAGATTAAATACCTGAAATAACCCCGTACAGAAAAAAGAAGGGACAACAGATTGCATCTCTAAGTTTAGCACAAAAATCTGCAAGAGCGGCACAGTGGGAGAAGAGGAAGGGCAGAAAGCAGGGCAGTGTGGTGTTTGGAGTGCCGCCGAATCACCAAGGCCTCCCTGTAACCCGTGATAAAGCAGGAAACTTCTGATGTGTTTTCCGGAGCCTTAGCTGGCCGGCAGAGGCATGGGTTTAACTGGATTAGCCACAAAAGCCCGGCTCAATAACTAATAGGCCTCTGCTTCTTCCTGGTTTCGCTGCCTCGCCCGCCTCCTCCCTCAGAGAGATGCCGCCGAGCACTTTTATGCCTTCTGTTGAATTAAACATGGTGGGAATAGCTTGTACTGGGTGCTAAACCAGAGCTGCAATATGAAAAGGAATGATAATAAATCCAGCTCTCATCCTGCATGTGGATCCTCTGAGCGCCACTGAACATTTTTTTACAATTAAAGAGAACTGTCACCAATGGGCCACACTGAGGAAAACCAGCCTTTCATCCACCATTTGGCCTCAATGAAAAGGACTGTCGGCTGTCGTCTGGAAGAAGCAGCTGATTGCTGAGCATCGCAGTGGTGCGGCGTTCACAGATACTCCTCCGAGGCTTCCATCCTACTTGCAGCTCTCACTGGCAGAGTTGTAAAATCTCTTCACGTCGATTTTTTTATTCCGTTCACACACTCCGTCATCTTTGTGTTGGTGCCAACCGATCAGACATGTCAAATTTGCCCATTTCTTCAGTCTAGGCTGAATGGCAAATAAACAGGTTTCAGGCATTTCCTGTCCCAGGTGATTGGTTAAAAAAATAAAGGTGACATCTTCTAATCCTGTCAACGGGGGAGGAGGAATCACTTTCTGTTCTGCCACTTTTCCTCCTTAAGTCTTGATGTCTCTGATACAAGAAGAAAGTCTCCTTTCCTCTACCGTCTTCATGTCTGTTTGGTATTCATCAGGTGGAGCAGTGAGTTACCGCCATCACCCCTCCGCCCGCCGGCTGACCTGGAACACATTCTCCTGCTTAGCACGATCTCCGTGAGTCTTACAGTTGTTGGATTCAGGGTGCCGCCTTCCCACAGCACCGGCTACGTGAGGTGGGCGGTAGGCGAAAGATCATATAATCATATATAAAACGTGTAAAGTGTGTGACCCTCATAAAGACTCAAAGGCTGCTGGGAAAATGTCAGTCTCAAAGGCAAAAAAAGTAATGTTCCAATTTCAGGCGATTAAACTTCATCTTTTAATAAGAAGACTCATCTTATTAATTACATTGTTTCTAAATGATGACAGCATGTTTACGGAAACGTTTTGGGTCCAAACAACCAGTCCATCCTCACCTTACATAGTAGTAACCACCTAACTGCTGATGCCAGATGAGAAATGGGCATCTCCTTGACTTGCTCCAGGATCCGGGGTCTTCAACATTCAGGTACAGTAGTGTTCAGAATAATAGTAGTGCTATGTGACTAAAAAGATTAATCCAGGTTTTGAGTATATTTCTTATTGTTACATGGGAAACAAGGTACCAGTAGATTCAGTAGATTCTCACAAATCCAACAAGACCAAGCATTCATGATATGCACACTCTTAAGGCTATGAAACTGGGCTATTAGTAAAAAAAAGTAGAAAAGGGGGTGTTCACAATAATAGTAGTGTGGCATTCAGTCAGTGAGTTCATCAATTTTGTGGAACAAACAGGTGTGAATCAGGTGTCCCCTATTTAAGGATGAAGCCAGCACCTGTTGAACATGCTTTTCTCTTTGAAAGCCTGACGAAAATGGGACGTTCAAGACATTGTTCAGAAAAACAGTGTAGTTTGATTAAAAAGTTGATTGGAGAGGGAAAAACCTATACTCAGATGCAAAACATTATAGGCTGTTCATCTACAATGATCTCCAGTGCTTTAAAATGGACAAAAAAAAAAACAGACGGGTGGAAGACTATAGAAAACAACCATCAAAATGGATAGAAGAATAACCAGAATGGCAAAGGCTCACCCATTGATCAGATCCAGGATGATCAAAGACAGTCTGGAGTTACCTGTAAGTGCTGAGACAGTTAGAAGACGCCTGTGTGAAGCTAATTTATTTGCAAGAATCCCCTGCAAAGTCCCTCTGTTGAATAAAAGATGTGCAGAAGAGGTTACAATTTGCCAAAGAACACATCAACTGGTCTAAAGAGAAATGGAGGAATATTTTGTGGACTGATGAGAGTAAAATTGTTCTTTTTGGGTCCAAGGGCTGCAGACACATTGTGAGACAACCCCCAAACTCTGAATTCAAGCCACAGTTCACAGTGAAGCATGGTGGTGCAAGCATCATGATATGGGCATGTTTCTCCTACTATGGTGTTGGGCCTATATATCGCATACCAGGTATCATGGATCAGTTTGGATATGTCAAAATACTTGAAGAGGTCATGTTGCCTTATGCTGAAGAGGACATGCCCTTGAAATGTGTGTTTCAACAAGACAATGACCCCAAGCACACTAGTAAATGAGCAAAATCTTGGTTCCAAACCAACAAAATTAATGCCTCGCAGATATGAAGAAATCATGAAAAACTGTGGTTATACAACTAAATACTAGTTTAGTGATTCACAGGATTGCTAAAAAAGCAGTTTGAACATAACAGTTTTGAGTTTGTAGCGTCAACAGCAGATGCTACTATTATTGTGAACACCTTCTTTTCTACTTATTTTACTAATAGCCCAATTTCATAGCCTTAAGAGTGTGCATATCATGAATGCTTGGTCTTGTTGGATTTGTGAGAATCTACTGAATCTACTGGTACCTTGTTTCCCATGCAACAATAAGAAATATACTCAAAACCTGGATTAATCTTTTTAGTCACATAGCACTACTATTATTCTGAACACTACTGTACCTATGCATCGGCTTATGTGAAGAAAAACATGCCACACGGCAAAATTGTTGTAGCTGATGTTTGCTCGCAATACAAGTGCTAACATGCATATTAAACAATAGTAAACTTTCACTTGACAGAAACACTGGAACACTGACATGTTCACACTGAGATGTTAGTGTAAATAACCTTACAGTAAACCACATCATCTCAGAGAGTTTTACTATAGGACAAACAGCCCAAGCAGAGGGTCACCCCTTTGAGTCTGGTCTGCTTGAGGTTTCTTCCTCAAATCATCAGAGTTTTTTGTGATCACTGGAAGTCAACGTCACATTGACCAACAGACCAGCAGAAGCAGCACCACAACAAAGCCGTATTTACCTGACATTTAAGTAGTTTAAATTGGGGCAGCATGGTGGATGAGTTGTTCACACTACTGGTTCACAGCAAGAAGTTCATGGGTTCCAACCCCAACTAGGACTTTTCTGTTTGTTTGTTTCTATCTCGGTGACTTCCTCCAGCGTCAAATCCACACAGAGGAGATTAACTGCTGACCAACAGGTGTTAAAGTGAACTCCAGCTAATAAACACATCCATCTGCTTCTGGTGGCAGATTTCTGCTTGTCAGTGATTCATATGCAACACTCAGTGCCGCGCAGACGACTACTGTTATCTGAAGATTCCTCTCTTCATTTGGTGATCAATTTTCATTCTTCTCCACTCTGACACAGCTGCTTAAAATGGATGAGGTAAATAATGACTGGTTAACAGGATAATGACAACTCGCCACACCCTCTGATTTATATTCCAGTTCATCCAGCCCGCTTGCACAAAGTGCTGTGCCTTTAAGAGCTAAAACAGCAGGTGTGCTGGGAAACACCCACAGTGTCGTGGTACTCAAAACTAGAGTGGACGCATCTGGAAACGAACGTCAACCACAACTACAGTAAAAGAACCCCTTTACAGGCAACATGGCTTTGTACTGATGATTCTACACAACCTTGGGTTTGTGTCTTTACGATGGAGATCTAAAACTCATAGCACACATGCCCAAGGGGTGTGTACAACACGATATCACCAGTTAGATGGTGGGTAGTCAAGTGAAGAGAACAAAACTGATGCATTTAGTCACTTAATTAGTCACGTGTTTTATGCAGTAAGTGTGGCAGGCTGAAGACTGGACTGAAGACTTTTTAGTTCTCAGCCACTTACAGTCAGTGATGGCTGATAAATTTTATCGTAATGTTATAATGTATTCTCATTTGTGAATGGTATTTTTTTGTATTTTAAATTTGGCACTTTGTATACTAGAGGGCTTGGCGAAATTGTACCTGCATTCATGGGAAATGTGGAGACACTTCATTTCAAGAACATTGGGACACCATGAAGACTATTCTGCTGCCTGTTTTTACATGACATTAAAAATACTCTTAACTCTTATAGTAGCTGATAATGACAGACAGTGCATGACAGTGTACGTGTGAACAGCTGGTACACTGTTATTCAGATGGTGGAGTCAAGTAAGACGTAGCGTTAACAGAACACATCAAAGCAGCCACCACAGCTCCCTGAGGTGAAGCAATGAAGCAGCAAGTTTTATATTTTTCCATTAGTGTTTACATTTATTTAATTTAGTGGATGTTCTCAATTCAGTTTTGTTGTGCATACACACAAGATCAGGTTTTTTAGCAATGCCTCAGCACAGCACATGACCACACCTCATTTTAAGACCAGCATGCCCAAGGGCGCACAAATAAGCACAAGCACAGCCACAGCTTAAAGAACGTGGGCACTGGGCAGGAAAATAAAGACCAGCAACAACAACTGCACCAAGCATTGATTCATGCCAGTGGAAGATTGCACCTGAAATGTCAAACAATTCGATTTAGGAGACTGCAAAGTCGCCACCAAAGAAACCGGGGCCCATATTCACAAAGATTCTCAGAGAGCTTCCAACTTAACCTAAAGATTCCTAGCAAGGAATCCTATCTTAAGAGTGAGCCAGGAAGTGTCTGAGAGCAACTCTGAGTAAGGAGTGGACAAAAACTTTTATCTTTGCGAGGAGGTGGGGTTGACCCCGTTGCTGGGTATGACAGTCTTGTAAAAGCTGTGATTGGTTGCCACAAAAAGAGAAAGAGAAAAAAAAATACACTCCATGCTCCCAGTTATGAACAGAAATTAAAATCAACCGATTATATAACTTGAACTGTGTTAAGAAATGTGTAATAGCAAAAAATCATTTGATGTCATGCTGATAAAACTCAGCAAAATTAAATGAATTGTTACACAGCTTCAAAATGTTTGAACGTACCTCATTCATATGCTGATTATTATATTGACTAGCTTATTGTTATGTTTACTCTCCATGCTGGTCATTTTACTGCTTAATGTATTTGATATTAATGGTGGACGCAGACTCGGCTGTCAGCAATTCCTGTGATTGCTGGCGTCCTTATAAAAAGCACTTTGATTTGGCAGAATGACCAAAACAAAGAGCGAAATGGATAAAAAAAGAATTAGAAAGTCCAACTGGACTGAAGAGCAGTGCCCGCTGTTGGCACAGCTCATGGAGGAGAATAAAAGAATTTTAAGAGAGGAATTGTGTCCTGGGATCACGGGACAAGGGAAGAGGCAGACTTGGGAGTGCATTGTCCAACAAATCAATGCGTCGTTCCCTCTCCTTGTGCGCGCACAAGCGGCAAGGGTGAGAAGCGCTGGTACATGCTGTAATCCAAAGCAAGAGTGGAGATTGCAGAACACAAGTCAAGTTCTTCTCAAACAGGTGAGTGTTGTAGGCCACCATTTAGGCTGTGGCTGCTGACATCACTTACTTTGATATTAATAACTGTATGAATGTTACAGAATTTACATGTTCATTTACTGAGCTGTTTAGGGAGTGGAACACCAACTAAGCAGCTGTCTCAGGCCACTCTTAGGCAGTATTACTGAATCATACGTTGAGCCTGGCTATTTTGCCACAACATCCAAAATCATATAGTCTGCAGTGATATAAACGGCTTTGTCTTGTGATGGTGTAGTTAAGCCGACGTAACTCCTATCAATAACACCAACAACTCCAGGGAAACCCGCTATGCCCATGAATCCCAGTTTGTTGGCCTGCAATGTGTGAGCATCCAGCGGAAAGCAAACAAATCACACAACAATGCGAGGCTCTGATAGCATTGTAATGGTCCCTGCTACGCTGTTGCATATTTTTCGTAACCAGGTATCGCAATGTTGTGATGACCTTCGTCTCAGACGTTATTGTGTTACTATGCTGGGTGGGAAAAGTAAGGTCGTTCCTGATGGGGCCAACCACAAACATTATCCCTGCACGATCAAGCCGGTAGCATGTTGCTCAATCACTGCCAATAAACATAAGGAGAATGTGTCTCCTTCCGCTGTCTTACTACCATCTTGTCTGTTTAAGACACTCTCAAGGTGCACTGACACATGCACAACTTTGATTCATGCACTTGCACACACGTCATCGTGATGATCCCACCCGCTGTGTTCCCAGCTGGATGCTGTGCTTTGTTCCACCACCTACCAAGCGCTCTACGCTGGACGCTGCATATATAAAATCTTTATTTCATAGCGAATTTATCATTTTCTCTGGAAGTTGTCTGTTGAAAATGGCTCTGATCTCTTCCTGAATCACAGAGGACCGCTCCAGCAGCACTGTTCATGTGCGCGTGCTGAATGAGCTGGAGAAAGCATTTGGAGCCACCTAAAAAAGGTAATTATTTGTCATGTTTACTTTGTCATGTCTTGGTAAAACAGTTGCATTTTCTTTCCTTCTTGTGTGCAGCTGTAAAAGTATGTTTCTGATAGATTTAACATCTTGCTATAATCCTTCAGACGAGCTGGGCTCTGATGCGATCCGCTGATGCAACCACTCACTCTGTTCACTTCTTTTTTGCTCCATTTGACGAGCTGCACGTCATATTGGCAAGCAGATTGCGCCACGTAGCACAACATTTATGGGTAAAAGATTTTTTGAACATAATTTCAAAATTCTCTTTGCGCAATAGCACGCGCCGGTGCCCCTCTCACGTTCAGTCTGCACCCGTTAAACGAGTTTACTCTCCTGCATGACACAGGTCGTGCAAGTCCGTGAATCAAAGTCATGTGTCAGCGCACCTTTAGGTTTCTTAAAAGTCCTCCTCCCTCATTTTAACAGTTTTTCACCTTAAGAGCTCTCTTAAGGCCTAAAATGCTTTGTGAATAATTTTTATCTTATTAAGAGAAAATTCAAAGAAAAATTGAAGAAATGATTTTTCTTCGAATGATGTCCCTAAGACCTACTTTTAACCTTAGGAAGCTTTGTGAAAACAAGCCCAAGTTGTTTTAAGAGCTGCATCTTGTGAAGATTTGTTGGTGCTATCGCACAGATTTTTCTCTCTCTTGAATGTCAGATAATGTTCTGAAGTGGCTTCATTTTTACGTAACTTTCAGGTCATTTTTGTTTACCCCGCTGGCAGACTGTCCGGTTGGCCTCATAAATGTCTCCACCAGTCAATATTTTGCTTGTTTTCTAGAGGGGGACATTTTTGCACTAAAAGTCACCAAAGTGATGGCTGAATGGCTTCCAGGTGCAACTGTGCAAACAGACTGAAGGAGGGAAAGAACATGTTCTTTCCTTAAAATAGCAAATCTGCGTCCTCCTGCAGAACTGTGGAGGTTAATAATCAGAAACTGAGAAAACAGGTGTAACAGTCTGGTATTAATAGACTGATAACACGCACATCCTTAATTAGTTACCACCTTCTGCTGCCAGGAAATGCTTCTTTAAAAAAAGAAAAAGAAATTATTTACATTTTTAATGAATTGCTAAAAAAAAAAAAGTCATGTTTGATAATGAGTTTTCTCACTCGGTACAGAAACGCTGTGGGACTCTGGGATTAATTACACATCAACACAGATTCCACGTGAATGTATGTCTGAATATATAAAATGCTACTGAAGGTGGAAGAAGTTTTGTGTTTCTGTAATGTCAAACATTTCAGTGCAGGTACGGTTTTCAGTCTGGGGTGGATAATCAAGTGGATGAAGTGGTGGGCTTGTGACCAGAGGATCCTAGGTTCAAACCCCTGAAACATCACTTGCATCTGGTGTGCAGTGTGTGTGTAAGTGTGAGAGAGAGAATGTGAGGCCTCACTGTGAAGTGCATGTGAGAATGTGAGGCATCAGTGTGAAGCGTGTGTGTGAATGTGAGGCTTCACTGCAAAGCGTGTGTGAGAATGTGAGGCCTCACTGTAAAGTGCATGTAAGAATGTGAGGCATCGGTGTGAAGCGTTTTGACCATAAATGCAGTTTAGCACTTTACTGCAGAATGAGACCAAACCTGGCAGAATAATCGAGTCAGTTTAGGGAAACAAAGAGGTCACAGGCAAAGGTCAAAATGCTGACCCAGTGTTATATGTCGGCATATTTACACATCTATTGTTAATACTAAACACTGACATAAAGCCATATTGGCTTTCTATTGTTCATGTGACCTTTGACCTTGGGTAACCATAAAAGGTCAAACACTAGCCCATAACTGTTTAACTCTTGAGCAGGTTTGAGCCAATATGGATTAAACATGGTGCAAGGCTGCATCAGCTCCAACATTCGGTTCACGTTGTGTGTTTCTCTGAGCATGACCCAGCATGCATCAGTCCTGAGAACCTCCAGGCATGCTCACATTTCACCTGGCCCCAGCAGATATTTAAATGGGGTTTTCAGTGTAAATTTAAATGGCCGCAAAATCTGTAATCTGGATCAGATCCACATTAAACTTTGTCAGGTGATCGTGCACCTCACTTTAAATTTGAGAGTGACTGGGGCATGTTTGGTTTAGATATAATATAAAACATACATTACAATGGGGTTTTCAATGTTAAATTTAAATGGCCACAAAATCTGTAATCTGGATCAGATCCAGATTAAACTTTGTCAGGTGATAGTGAGTGCCAGTCTGCACCTCACTTCAAATTTGAGAGCGATTGGGGCATGTTTGGTTTAGATATAAAATATACATTAAAATGGGGTTTTCAAAGTTAAATTTAAATGGCCACAAAATCTGTAATCTGGATCAGATCCAGATTAAACTTTGTCAGGTGATAGTGAGTGCCAGTATGCACCTCACTTTCAAATTTGAGAGTGATTGGGGCACGTTTGATTTAGATATAATGAAAAATATACATTTAAATGGGGTTTACAATGTTAAATTTAAATGGCCACAAAATCTGTGATCTGGATCAGATCCAGATTAAACTTTGTCAGGTGATAGTGAGTGCCAGTATGCACCTCACTTTCAAATTTGAGAGTGATTGGGGCACGTTTGATTTAGATATAATGTAAAATATACATTAAAATGGGGTTTACAATGTTAAATTTAAATGGCCACAAAATCTGTGATCTGGATCAGATCCAGATTAAACTTTGTCAGGTGATAGTGAGTGCCAGTATGCACCTCACTTTCAAATTTGAGAGTGATTGGGGCACGTCTGATTTAGATATAATGAAAAATATACATTTAAATGGGGTTTACAATGTTAAATTTAAATGGCCACAAAATCTGTAATCTGGATCAAATCCAGATTAAACTTTGTCAGGTGATAGTGAGTGCCAGTATGCACCTCACTTTCAAATTTGAGAGTGATTGGGCCACGTTTGATTTAGATATAATGAAAAATATACATTTAAATGGGGTTTACAATGTTAAATTTAAATGGCCACAAAATCTGTAATCTGGATCAAATCCAGATCAAACTTTGTCAGGTGATAGTGAGTGCCAGTCTGCACCTCACTTTCAAATTTGAGAGTGATTGGGGCACGTTTGATTTACATTTAATGTAAAATATACATTAAAATGGGGTTTTCAATGTTAAATTTAAATGGCCACAAAATCTGTGATCTGGATCAGATCAATCAATCAATCAATCAATTTTTTTATATAGCGCCAAATCACAACAAACAGTTGCCCCAAGGCGCTTTATATTGTAAGGCAAGGCCATACAATAATTATGTAAAACCCCAACGGTCAAAACGACCCCCTGTGAGCAAGCACTTGGCTACAGTGGGAAGGAAAAACTCCCTTTTAACAGGAAGAAACCTCCAGCAGAACCAGGCTCAGGGAGGGGCAGTCTTCTACTGGGACTGGTTGGGGCTGAGGGAGATCCAGATCAAACTTTGTCAGTTGATAAAATATGCCATCCTACATAACGCTTTCAGATATCAAAGAATTTTTAAAAATTTGTTCAATGTTACCAGATGGGGATTTTTCCAATTTTCCAAGATTTTTCTTGACCTTGACCTTCTTTGACCTTGAAAATTGCTTACATTCTTGCCTACTAGGATATGAATCCTCTCTAAAAATTTCATAATGATATATGAAAAATTGTGTGTAGCAGGCTGTTCACAAACAGACAGACAGACAGACAGACTTCTTTGGTGGAGGTAACAAACTGCCAGAACACTCAAAGAGATGAGAAATGTGTCCGCTGTAATAACACACACACACACACACACACACACACACACACACACACACACACACACACACACACACACACACACACACACACACAAAATAACAGATTGCAGAGTGAAGAGTTAAATGAATCAGCTGTAAATTAGCATGATGGAAAAGAATGTTGCAAATATCAAATGTTATTGCATGCAGAGTGAGTTTGTGTCTTCTTTTCCAGTAGTCTGCATTTTGGCAACATGAGCCGTACATCATTAGAATGTGTGCAGATGTGAGTTCAATCAGACGGTTGTTATTTGTTAAGAGAGCGTGCCTGACAAACGCTAACCACAAACCAGACGACTGACCACGGCATAATTAAAAACACCAGGATCCTTTAAAGCAGAGGTTATAACCCTGCTCCCGGGGGTCACCTGACCTGCACGTTTTGTTCATCTACCTTGTGCAACCCTAGTTGATTAGTCAAGTCTGGTGTTTCTGAGCTCCTGATTGTCTGAACACCCCTGAAGGATTTAATTAGCAGCGGGTGGAGCTGGGACACCTGGAGAATATGCGGGACAGTTGACCCAAGGAGCAGGGCTGCTGACCCTGAACAAATGTTGCACCGAGCCAAAAGAAGGTGGCAAAAAGAGGAATTATTTGTTTATTTAGCAATGAGGGCAAAGTAAAAGAAAGGCAGACAGTATGTCCCTTATACAGTTATGTTTTATTTATTGAAAATGCACAGGAGCGTCTGGCAACTTGTGGAATAATAGAATAGAATCTGTATATTTATTTATGTGTGCTATCATTAGTGGCGTTTATGTTATTTCTAGCAACACATGACAGGCATGAGACAGGAAGGATTTTATGAGGATCAACCAAAATAATAAATGTTTATGAAATAATATGAAACCTGTTTTGCAAAAGCGCATGTACAATATGCAGGAGAAATTGAGCATTGGGCAACTTTTGCCTGTTGCTTCAACAGCTACAACTTCATGGTGCAGCAGCAAAAACAAAAATGTGAAATCTCGGTTCAAGTCTCCCATGTGCCTTCATGCAAACTGGAGGTGAGATTTCACATCTTTTGAACAAAGTCCTACGTGATGCTGCTCTGCCATGATGATGTTGCAACTGAAAAAACAAGACACTGTTTGTACAATCACATCCACAGAATCAGTGCCTTGGAAGCTCCCCTCACTAGTATGTGTTGTTTACAATTACAATGTTTTTGAAGTGAGCCGCCTCTAAACGAAATTATCACACAATATTGCACTGTTTATATTTACAAAAATTGTTTTCATGAACTCCAAAAGATACCGTGTTATTCTGAATATAAGAATTTTTGTTCTTGTAAATACATTTGAAAAAATGGGCTTCAATTTTATTCAGTGTCTAAAGTCTTACATGGCAATACATCCACAACAGTAGGTGGCACTAAATATCTGTGATTTTTTTTTTTTTAATGAAAGCAGTTGTTAAGAGTCTACATGTTGCTAAGGACTGTATTTTCTTAAAAACTACTGTACACATCCTAAGCTTTCTTTTTTGATGAAAATGCACAACAGCACTTTTCTGTCACACAACAAACTGTTATATGAACATGGGCCTATGAAGTACAAGTTATGATGCAAACTTTACATGGTGATGAATGCACCAAAATTACCAAACAACTCTCAAGCAGCCATGAAATACCGATTCGACCGAGTATAGTGTGAAAAGTTGAGCTCAAAACAATTCCTAAAAAATTCCATCAGAAAAGCTTAGTTGTTTCTTAGTTCTTAAAACCTTAATTAAGATCTAAAGACATACAAGTGTGTCAGTAGGGATGCACTGATATCACTTTTTCCCAGACCAAGTACAAGTACAAGTACTTACATTTGGGTACTTGTCGATACCAGGTACAGATACGAATACTTAATGATACCAGTTTTATGATGACTTCCTAATTGGTTTATTCATCAGTTGTTCCTTACTTTTTGACTATAGCTGCTACCAATATCATTAGCTTTGTTTTTATTTACAAACATTTCACTTAAATCATGTAACATCACTTTTTCACTACAACAAATTGTCCTTTAACATTAACCATGTGTTTCTTAACAAACATGACACAGCCAGACATCTGACTGAAATGTAACCTGTGGACTTCAGCACTACAAAATATACAACACCAATAACTGAACTGAAACTGTCCATCAATAACTTTACTTATGTCTATGAGCACCAGTGTTGCCAAAGTTATTTTGAAAAAGTAATCCAATTACTGATTACTCCTTGAAAAAGTAACTTAGTTACTTTACTGATTACTTAGCTTAAAAGTAACTAAGTTAAATTATTAGTTAATTTATTAGTTCGTTACTACTGCTGACAACATCCTCCCCCAACCTCGACACGAAAATGATAACCAGCTTTTCCAGTACTCAGTTTAGTCTCCCTTTCTTGACTTCAATGAACATAAATACTTGTTTTATAAAAAACAGACATCTTTCTTGACCTCATATTTAAATGCTGACAGCACTGTACAAGTAAAACTTTTTATAATCTACATTGTTTACAAATGTAACTATTAAATTCTTTATAACATTTTTAGAACATTTAAATTCTTTCTCAACATTTTAATTGTTAAAATTATTATTTTTATAGTATTAGTAGTATGAAAAATTGTCTTCAAAAGTGGACCTTTAATCTAAGGGGGTGGAGAGGGACGCATGCCTCCTTCCACCCACCCCCACCCCCCTTTTCCGTTTGGATTGGCCCCTGGATGGCCGTCTGTGCAAGAAGAATTGACAACGTATTTATGGAAAGAGCATAACCAGAATGACAGGTAGGGAATTTTTTTTTTTTTTTTTTTTACATTTTTCAGCATTTTGTTTTACTTCATGTCATCCTCAGAAAGAGACTTTAGGCACATTTGGGTGGAAAAAACAAGCATTACCATTTCCACACAGAGCGGCAGAGAGTTTTAAAGACAAAAAAGCTTAAAAATGTTTTAGTAAAGCTCAGTGCAGGTGTGCTGCCATCACCGCGCTTTCAGAGACAGCTGCTCTCAACTCTTGAGCTGTGCTGCAGAAAACAGATGAAAAGTTCGCAGCATCAAAACACTTTGTGGGCAAAGTGGGCAGTTCAGTCGAACCGCGATCTCCGCCTGCCCACGAGCTGCCGCAATCAACCCACAATACAAACACAACTGAGATGTTGACATCATGCTGCTGTAAAGTGGTATCGGGTGTCTATTATTGGAGCAGTTTTATGATTACAAGTAAATACATACGGGATCGGGCCGATACCCGATACTGGTATCGGTAGCGGTGCAGCCCTATGTGTCAGTAATGGAAATAAAAGAAATGGTGGGCTGTTACACAATGTGCATTAGTATTATTTTCAAGTAAAATGAAGTTTACATAAAAAATACGATTTGGTCTTTAGAAAGCCTTTTCCTGAAGGCACTTGTTTAAAAAAAAAAAAGGTAGGGCCATCTTGTATTTGGAACAATACAAGACAGTTTTTAAATGTTCTTGTATCCAAAAAAAAAAATAAAAAAAAATACCTGCAAAAGTGATGATTTCAATGTGTTATATTAAAGTGGAAGCTTACTTATACTGACTTGTTTTGAGTTTCTACATTATCTTTATAATTGTTCAAACAGTGTTTCTTCTAATGAGAGCTGATACAGTTTTCAGTCGCTGGATATGTGTGATCTTGCACAGAGGCGTAATGATAAAATGAGCGTGAACAAAACGTTGATCTCTGTGCTGCGTCACGACCAGTGATGTCACACTGTAACCAAACCCCAGCTGCAGAATCAATCACAAGAAGAGAAGAAGCTTTGGTGAAAAAAAATAAATAAATAAAATAAAAAGAGCAGCATGAATCATGGCGGTGGAAGCGCTGAAAGACAATTTGTCTTCTGAAGGTTCTCTTCCTTTTGAAGTAATTTGAAGCTGTTAGAGTGTTTGTGACGTGTGACGAGTTAGAAAAGTAAAACTGTCGCTCAAGTTTTCAGATGCTGCACAAAGACTCGCTGAGGCCCGTCACATACACGCCAACAACAAGAAGCATATTTAAAGAAAAGGGTTTGATAGTCTGGGAGGATATAAGCCAAATTTAATTAATTAATTAATCAATCCTGGATCTCCAAAACATCATAGACAGAAAAATTAATATACTTTACATCTTAAATTATGCCCATATGATTTTGATGCTCACTGATATCTAAAAGTCAAGCCTTCAACTGCCCAGGAGGGCCAGCGGGGGCGCTGTTCCACCAAATTACAAATAATATGGAATCATGATGCAATGTTTGTTCCCCGACTCATCACAGATCTGCTGGTGAAACTTGATATGTGGATGAAAGGCAAACCTGGAAATGACCTTAAAGGCCTTGCTTTGGCAGAGGTCAAGGTCAATGGGTCAAAGGTCAGAATTTAGACTTTTCATATCATGTCGAACAAAAATGATGCATATGATTTGCACCAAATGTGGCACACATAGAGTTGGGCTCTGGAATTAGCCAGGTGAGGTCAAATTTGCCAATGTCAATCATTGGGGTTAAGGTTATTTTATATGACAAAAAAAAAAAGACAAAATAAATGGAACATGGAAACAATTTTGACAAAAATCCATATAGAAATGCTGGTTTTGGAGCACTGAATTGCACATCAATACGTGCACAGTATAAATAACTGCACCACACTTAAAAATTTCAGTGATTGTACAAAATTTTAATTACCTCCGCCAAGGAGGTTATGTTTTCGGTCGCGTTTGTTTGTTTGTCTGTCTGTCAGCAGGATAACTCAAAAAGTTTTGAATGGATTTTGATGAAATTTTGCGGAGTGTTTAGAAATGACAAGAGGAACAAGTGATTAAATTTTAGTGGTGATCTGGATCACAATCCGGATCCCGATGCTAACGCATTAGCATGTCTATGGCATTTTCAATGTTAAAAATTTGCATTAAGCAGTTGCAGCTGTCATCACTTTCGGGTGCATTTGTTTTCAAATTGTAATATTTCTTAAATTTATTTTTGTTTATATATTAATAATCTAATGATTATTATATACAACTTTAGAGAAAGAGACAAAAAGAAATAGATCACTGTGCCAAGGAGGGAATCTCTTTAGGGTCAGTGACCCTATGGCCTTGTTTAGAGAAGTGTTTCATAAATAAAAAATTCATATATTTCCTGTTTAGTTGAATAATAAACTGAATTTTGTCTCTTATTTGTTTCTGTCTATAAGCACATGCAATATCAATATCAGTGCTCAGATGACAGTAGCTTCTGGTTAAAGGTGCAAGTTGCAATAAACTGTGATGCCAAGCGCTAAGGATACATGCTATCCAGTCACAGCAGATGAAACTTTTTTTTACTACTGAGCAAACATCATTGTTAGACTTTTTTAGGTTCAATGATTCCACGGCGTGTAGATGTTATGGCGTCAGTGACCCCATGGCCTTGGCGGAGGTTTGCACTCTCTGAGTGCTTCTAGTTGCATGAATAGAATTATTGGGCACGCACCTGAGCACTGGATGTTTGATTGCTGACTGGTACGAGTGCTGTGGGCTTTGGGGCTCGCTCTGTGCCTCTTCCGCGCTCTGGACCCAGGCAGATTAGTCAGTTTAATATTAATTTGATTACATGTTTCTTCGTCTTGCAGTGTTCTTCCAAGGTTTTGTTGATTAAATCCGAAGATAGCCTGCAGAGGGCTTTACTGGGGAGCTTAACCTTACGGACAAATTCACAGAGTCTTGCCTTTATCCATGTCCACCTCCCGCTCCAAACATGTCCACTTAAACCTTTTTTTTTTTTTACACCACTGTCAATGTCTTTAACGAGGTCTTCATCCTCTCTCTCTGTAATTTTGCCGTGTTACAGATGCAGCTCGACAGACAAAAACTTTCAGATATTCTAAATGTCCACATCCGCGTACTTTCAGTGACTTTAGATATTACAGAGATTCTGACTGGCTGAACGTTCGCTAAAAAGTAATCGATGTTGCGCGTTTTAGCTTGCAGTTTTGGCAGCGCTATTATGGTTCCCATGCATACGAGGAAAGATTTAACTTGCACGGATGACCCACGCTGCACCACCACCCCCTGAAAATTTTTCTCAATGGATTAACACTGATCTCAGAAATGGCCTAGAAACCCAGAAAAACTCTGAAATCCACAGATCCGCAGAAAATTCTCATCCCTGATTTCATTAAAATGCCAAAGCAGCGTAAATAGATGAATAATTCTGTCTGTAAAATTCTCACTTATTTTTGAGCTCATAACAAATTTGAAGAAAGGTGTTTTCACAGCTTCTCATGAGACATATCTTTCTGTCCAATCAGGATGGAGAACATGAGCTAATCCTGCACACAAGCAAATAAAATTCTGTGGGATGCTGAAAATTAATACATGAAAGAACAGCAACCGCCAACAAAGCCTGAGATGACTTTTCCTTATCGAATGCGACCCAGATAGGAGGAGAAACGGGCGCGATCACATCTCCCCGCACCGCCACTGCGCAGTTCTCTAAGTCGCCAATTATGTAAATAAAGAGCAGAACGAGGTGTGTGTGTGTGTGTGAGAGAGAGAGAGAGAGAGAGAGAGAGAGAGAGACAAAGTGGCAGAAAAATACACAGACGTTCCTGAATGCAACGTGGAGGAGAAAGTAATGAGACGGAGAGAAAAGAAATAAAGAGGCAGAAAGTTGGGAGGAGGACAAAATAAAGTTACAAGTAAAGAAAAGCACAGCTTGTTTTTCCTTTTTACCCATTTTATGAGTCATTGCCACTTCAATGTGCAACCATGAAAACCCCCCCAAGGCTCCCGGTGCGTCTTTTCCTCAGCGATACTGACACCATTACACAACAACAACAGCAACAACAATAACAACATCTACAACAACAACTGCACTGGCGAGACAGCACCGATATACAGATGATGCACTTCATTAACACCACAGCCAGCCACACATTAGCACACACGGTTAAGTCTCTTATGTCGACCCATTTGGAGGCAACCAGGTGGTGTCACAGGATGGGGCGCGGCACCCACACGGTCTGCAAAACCAGAAAGTCATCGCCGGGATGAACACGAACTCCATCGCTGGTACCACAAGCAAAAGTTCTTCAGAACACATCTAAGAAGCGCTGTGGCGGCGGCGGCGGCGGCGGCGGAGAGCAGAAGCCATTCATACAGCAGCTGCACAGCGAGTTCAACACGTCCATGAAAAGTTCAATCTTTCCAACAACAACAAGGCAGTTTTTGCAGTCGAGGCGATGGGTGTTTTTTTTTTTTGTGGGGGGGTGTTGCAGATTGTTTTCAGGTATAAAAGATAAACAATACCGCCACATGTCACGTAATCACATTTTTGCAAAGCCAAAGAATTGAAAACAGCATTAAGCAGCATCACGCCAGAATTCTGTTTTTGTTTCTTTTTTTTCCTCATCTGATGAATAAAATCTGTCCACAAACACAGTCACAGACTCACTTCAGCCACCACGACACCCCCCACCCCCCTACGCCTTCACCAGCTCCTCTTTTTTCTTTTTTTACAGTTTTTATTTATAAAATCACACTGTCTGTCAGGGTGTCTGTCAATGCTGAAGGAGATCACTGGTGGTGTCTCTGTGTCTGGGGTCAATGTTAAGCAGGGTTTGCTGATGCAGGCGACGGTTTTTCGGTAAGAAAGCGGGTCAGCTTGGGCTCCTGAATCCCCTCCACTGGATATTCTCTACGTTTCAGCCTCTCGCCTTTACCTTCCCGCTCAGACATAGATGGCAGTCCGGGAAATGACGGAACCATCTCTCTGAGACTCCATGTCGTCATCAAGGTACATGTCCATTTCCTTGTTGCCATGGACTCGACGGGTATGGTAGGCGGGATGCAGCACATTCCCGCTCCCTACACCCCCTCCAAATCTCTCGTATTGGTCCTCTTCCTCCTCTATGCTGTCATCCAGGTCAAACTTCCTCCTCTCCCCCTCATCCATCTCACCACTAAGGAGTATATCGTGGGCGGTGGGAGTGCTGGCGGTTGAGATGTGGTGGTGGAGATGGTGGTGATGGTACTCCTTGGCTGTTTCGGTTAGAGTCCCCGTGGCATCGCAGCCCTCTCGATAGGTATACACAGGGCCGTTGTTGTTAGCGCCGGTTCCGTTTTTGCTGCTGTTGTTGCCAGAGCTGCTGAAAATCAGGCGAGCTTTGTTGCCATACTCGACACAGTTGCTTCCTCCGCCACCTGTTGCAATGGAGTCTGCGCTGCTCGGGTACCCACGCCTCTGCTGGCGGCGGCTACGGGTGAGGAGCACTGCAATGAGGCCGGCCACCAACAGCAGAGCCAGAAGGGACCCGATGACGGCACCTGCCACGACTCCAACACTGGAAGGATCCTCCAAGGCTTCTGCAGAGGAGATGAAGTGGTTGGAAGGAAGGATGGATGGATGGATGGATGACAGAGGGAGGGGGGATGGAAGGGGGAGAAGAAAGGCTGTTTTTTAAGAATGGCTCTGAAATGGTGGATGAGAACAGTTCTTCTATTGTGAGTGTGCGGCAGTGACAGCAGCAGTGTTGTCTTCTACGTGTTGCAATCCTCCTACGAGTGTGTGGTCATGTTCTTCTCGATCTAATCCCCTGCTGAGGGACCAGGCTGAGTGGGACTAATTCACTCTGTCCACAGGCTTCACATGAGTGTCCAGCTGCTGGCACTTCAGTTTCTGTGGCCCCGCCCATAATGACAGCTGGCGGAAAGCCCTTCCTACTGTAACGGTCCACCGTTCTACATGTCATGTTGGTGTGAGCCAAGTTTGCCTCGCCACTGCTGTTTCAGGTGAAGATGGAAACAAAAATGAGGGACAGAAAGGAGCAACAACAAAAGGCGGTGCCGTCAGGTATCAGACACGCAGACAGACACTGAACATGTTTGACTTGCCTGAGAAGTCACCTCATGCAGGCGTGAAAACATTTTTCATGATATTTCAGAGCATTTTTTTTGGAATACACGTGTTTCCATTAAATTAATTTTCAATTCACTACTTCAATTTGTGCCTTCTGGAATGGAACCGAAACCCGCCAACTGAGACCCAGGTTGTTTAGGAGACAGGATGTGGTGGTGCAACTTCAAAATAAAGGCCAATGTCCCAGGGGATTTGGGTGACCTACGTTCAGAACTATGCCATTGCTACAGATAAAAGATGCAGCAGGCGTGGTTGGTTTCAATGCAGAAGGTTCCTGGTTCAAACCCCACCCCTGCCACATTTCTCCATGTAATGTGGAGTTGCATTAGGAAGGACATCAGGCGTAAAAGTTGTGCCAATTCAACATGCAGATCCACCTAGGATTTGCTGTGGCGACCCCAAGTGCTAAACAAGGGAGCAGCCGAAGGGACTTAATGCTCTTTTCTATTTTCTGGTTTACCGCAGTCCAGCATTTGGGGTCTCCAAATGGTTCAAAATGCTGCAGCCAGACTTTTGACACGAACCAGAAAGTTCAACCACATTACACCCATTTTGGCATCCCTTCACTGGCTTCCTGTCCCAGTGAGATCAGATTTTAAGGTTCTGCTACTAGTCTATAAAACTGTTCATGGACTGGCACCTCTCTACCTAGCTGACCTAATTAAACCTTACGTACCGGCCCGGGCTTTGTGTTCTCAGCGTGTAGGACTACTTTGTGTCCCTAGGGTGAATAAGAAGTCTGCGGATCACAGAGCTTTCTCTTATTGCGTCCCTGTTCCGTGGAATGATCTCCCTGCGTCAATAAAACAGTCAGATTCTGTGGAGACTTTCAAGTCCAGACTTATTTTCCCTTTCGTATGGCTAGCACACTGGCATAGCATAATTCTATGCATTTTACTCTTTTAATTCATTTTATTAGGAAAGAGAACATGCCGCGGCCTTAACTTTACCTAAATTCTGGATCTTTTAGTGAAGCTTAGCGCTAGTGGCTAACGATAACCTTAGTATCCTGTCTTTCTTGTTGTTTAATGCTGACAAATTATACTGTATTTCTTGTCTTTCTGATGCCTGATTCTGTTTTTTCTCTCTGTTTAAGGTGGAGCTCTATCCAGAGATGGGTGTGGTATTTGTGCTGGAGACCCTCCTGTCCCGTGCACCAACAGCATTTCTTGTATATTTGTTTTGTGAATGGTTCTGTAATTTATGTCTGTAGCTTGGCCTAGGCAGGGGGTCACCCCTTTCAGTCTGGTCTGCTTGAGGTTTCTTCCTTTTCCTTACCACTGCTGCTCTGGGGGTTAGTAAGGTTAGACGTTACTTGTGTGAAGCACCTTGAGACAACTCTGTTGTGACTTGGCGTTATATAGACTCAACAAAAATATAAACGCAACACTTTTGGTTTTGCTCCCATTTTGTATGAGATGAACTCAAAGATCTAAAACTTTTTCCACATACACAATATCACCATTTCCCTCAAATATTGTTCACAAACCAGTCTAAATCTGTGATAGTGAGCACTTCTCCTTTGCTGAGATAATCCATCCCACCTCACAGGTGTGCCATATCAAGATGCTGATTAGACACCATGATTTGTGCACAGGTGTGCTTTAGACTGCCTACAATAAAAGGCCACTCTGAAAGGTGCAGTTTTATCACACAGCACAATGCCACAGATATCACAAGATTTGAGGGAGCGTGCAATTGGCATGCTAACAGCAGGAATGTCAACCAGAGCTGTTGCTCGTGTATTGAATGTTCATTTCTCTACCATAAGCCGTCTCCAAAGGCGTTTCAGAGAATTTGGCAGTACATCCAACCAGCCTCACAATCGCAGACCACGTGTAACCACACCAGCCCAGGACCTCCACATCCAGCATGTTCACCTCCAAGATCGTCTGAGACCAGCCACTCGGACAGCTGCTGAAACAATCAGTTTGCATAACCAAAGAATTTCTGCACAAACTGTCAGAAACCGTCTCAGGGAAGCTCATCTGCATGCTCGTCGTCTCCAGTTCGTCGTCGTAACCGACTTGAGTGGGCAAATTCTCACATTCGCTGGCGTTTGGCACATTGGAGAGGTGTTCTCTTCACGGATGAATCCCGGTTCACACTGTTCAGGGCAGATGGCAGACAGCGTGTGTGGTGTCGTGTGGGTGAGCGGTTTTCTGATGTCAATGTTGTGGATCGAGTGGCCCATGGTGGCGGTGGGGTTATGGTATGGGCAGGCGTCTGTTATGGACGAAGAACACAGGTGCATTTTATTGATGGCATTTTGAATGCACAAAGATACCGTGACGAGATCCTGAGGCCCATTGTTGTGCCATACATCCAAGAACATCACCTCATGTTGCAGCAGGATAATGCACGGCCCATGTTGCAAGGATCTGTACACAATTCTTGGAAGCTGAAAATGTCCCAGTTCTTGCATGGCCGGCATACTCACCGGACATGTCACCCATTGAGCATGTTTGGGATGCTCTGGACCGGCGTATATGACAGCATGTACCAGTTCCTGCCAATATCCAGCAACTTCGCACAGCCATTGAAGAGGAGTGGACCAACATTCCACAGGCCACAATTGACAACCTGATCAACTCTATGCGAAGGAGATGTGTTGCACTGCATGAGGCAAATGGTGGTCACACCAGATACTGACTGGTATCCCCCCCCCCAATAAAACAAAACTGCACCTTTCAGAGTGGCCTTTTATTGTGGGCAGTCTAAGGCACACCTGTGCACTAATCATGGTGTCTAATCAGCATCTTGATATGGCACACCTGTGAGGTGGGATGGATTATCTCAGCAAAGGAGAAGTGCTCACTATCACAGATTTAGACTGGTTTGTGAACAATATTTGAGGGAAATGGTGATATTGTGTATGTGGAAAAAGTTTTAGATCTTTGAGTTCATCTCATACAAAATGGGAACAAAACCAAAAGTGTTGCGTTTATAAATTGAAAAATTGACAATTGAAAACTTAAGCTGGGTTTACACTGTGCAAGCTTTGGCCCTTTTTCAGACGATTTTTCACTCGTGCGAGAATTTTTTGGATCGCGCCGAGTTTCAGCTTAATCGTGCATCCTGCATCGTGTAGTATACATGGAGTAACGAGCTGCGTTTAACCTCTCACAACCACCTCCCGATCGGCATTCATATGGTCGGATGAAAATCAAACCTGTTTGATATTCTGGTCGGCCCTCATGAGGGTATTGCGCTGTCGAAGCAGCGCTACAAGCGTCTACGAACTGATTTACCCTAACCTCTCACACTGTGCACGTGCAAACACCGGAGAGAGCATAAACAGTGATCATCTCTTTGGGAGAGCAGCTTCTGTTTCTTTTTCCCCCCTTATTCTTTAACCCATGTAAAGTCTTGTATTGTTTTTTTTTCTTTGTTAAAATGTCTCCCATCGAGGGTTTTTGTAAAAATAAGAAATGTAAATAAAGTTTTTTTAAAAAAAGAAAAGAAATAGAAAAAAAAGGCTGTTTACGGAAAAACGAGTCCGACGTGGTTTTTGAACGTACATTGTGAGTAGTCAGATTGCATCAGAGTATCTGTATAGCGTGAGAACATAAATCATGCTCTCTGAACTTTTACACCCTGCTGTTTTGTCATACAGTTTGAGCTGGAGCCGAGTACGATTTAAAATATCGTACAGTGTCTGCCCAGCTTAACTGACAGAGAAAAAATGTAACCCAACATGGGCTTAATGAATATGTTACAGATTAGATTCTTTTATATATTTAAACATAATTATTTTGCAGTCACTAATATTTTAACTTGTAACTGTAATTTACTTATCATATTTTCCAGAGTATAATTCATCCAGGAGTGTAATCTGAATCATCACCTCTTTAATTTGGGTTTAAAATATTGTTATATCGTGTACTTTTTATTATTGCCATTTATTTTGTTTCGTGCTTTGACTCCAGGGAAAGTCCGATATAAATAGTTATTATTCACAAATGTACGTTACACATGTCAAGAGAAATTCCATCCATCCATTCATCCTTACAGCAAAGTTTCATATCTTAAAATTCAAGAACCGTAAAACTCTCAAAATTGAATTTTGTACATTAATACTGGGAGGTCAAAGCTCTAACCACTTAAAAAATCATGCAAGTCAGAAATGTACCAGAAGCCCTGAAATGCTTAAACTGCCCACTGGATGGCAGTTTATATTGTATGGCCTTGCCTTACAATATAAAGCGCCTTGGGGCAACTGTTTGTTGTGATTTGGCGCTATATAAAAAAAATTGATTGATTGAATTGATTGACTGATGGCGACAAAAGCTGCTCCAATATGTTGTAAGGTTTTGGTAAAAATAAGATGGGCTGACAGCAAAAAACTATTTACAGTTGTGTCCCTTTGCCCTTATCAGCAACTTACTTGCCTTATTATTATTATTATTATTATTAATAATAATAATAATAATAATGATAATAATAATAAACACCTCCCAAACTATGAAAAAAATGTGATGTACTCCAGAAAATAAGGTTTTTATTTTCCTCTCAGTAGCTGTAATGGATTACAGTTACATTTATTTTGCAATTTAATTATATGGAACTTGTTACTCCCCAATACTGCAATGACATCACATCTCATCCTCATCACATCTGCTTTTCCCTTCCCTTCTCTTTCATCCTCCCAACTTCTGCACCCACTGCTTCCCCCTGTGACGCACTTATCGGTCCATCAGTCCACAGGACAGAGTGACTGCCCACCGTGCAGCCAAGACCGAGTCCACATCCAGCCACTCAGAGGCGCACAAAGGTAAAAGCTGCACACTGCTGCGTGGGACTCACGCTGGGGCATTATTTTTTAAAGAGGATTCGCTGCAGGAATACAAGGGAGAATAGATGTCTGTCTGAAATTGTGCAGGATTTGTATGAGTGGATTCACACTGCGCAAAGAAGTGGAGAAAAGAAAATGTCAAACCAGGCAAGGAGAAGTGTTGAGTGGATTGTGCAGAAGTGAACAAGGCCAACTAATGCATCTTTTCTTTCATCCTTTTTCTTTTCCTGTGAGCTGCATGCTGATCTTTATTGGGCAGCGGAACGCAGCGCAGCAGGGACATTTGAACCCGTTTCCTGTTTTATGCAAATAACATGGTTGTGCTGGCATTCCTGGCAAACATGGCACAGAATGCCAATCAAACGACCCCAGCTGAGGCCGAAACGAGTGCCATGCCGCGTTCGGCTCCAGCAAGAGGAACCACCTCGCACCAAATAACAAGCTGCACGGCAGGAGCGCGTCTGCTCACAAAACCATGGCGCTGATGGCTGATGTCACTCACACTGACCCTGGATGGAGAGTCTGTGATTCACACAGACTGCTGCTCTTTGAAGAAGAAAAAAAAAAAGTGGAACTGAGAGTTCTGGATTCGATTTGTCCTGCTCTCGCCTCACATGGGGACGCAAGACGGCGCTGCCGGAATGCAACAGACTGATTGAGGGGACGAGATGGTCCTCCTGGGACAGAATATGATGGCTAAATTAGGGGAAGGGTTCTGCTACAATCCAACTGAAGTGAGAGAAGGCGTTAAGGGTGATGAATCCAACTTTCCTTGTCCTAGTTTCCTCTTTCTACAAACTTACACCGACGTGGAAACATGATGCACAGGCTGAGGCCTTACTTAGATTTATAATGGCATTTTTTATTTCAAGCATTAAGGAAATTAATCAGAAAGAGACAGCTGATTAATGTCTTTTTAACAGAGAGTCTTTGGTGGCTGCCATCCTTCTGGTAATCAAGTGCTTAAAAATCTATTATTCTCCAAAGAATCGTGCAGCTACAGAGGCCCATTAGTGTTCATTTTTCAATCAGTCTTAAGGTCACATGCTGTCTGTGCTTCCTCTCCAGTACAGTTTGAGCCTCACTGGTATTAAAACACAAACATCCTGTGGAAATTTAGCTGCCAGTGTGACAAATGGAAACTTGGACAGCGGACAGTGTCACTGAAAAAAACTAAACTTTCCTAATCAGCAAAAGGAGATCTGGGAACAAGCTGTGTGCTGTGCTCACAACACATGTCTGTGTGCCGCTACACAGCTAGCGAAGCAATAAAGAAAACTCTGGACACAAGGCTTGCTTATCTTGCTTTAGTGAAGTTTTCTTGCAAAAGCATGTACTGGTAGCAGTAGTAGTTGTTGTTGTAACTGCAACATATATAAACTCAAAGCACTCAGAGAGCGCAAACCTCCGCCAAGGCCATAAGGTCACTGACGTCACATGGCATACCCTTTGGCAAAGAGACTTATTCCACGTCGTTTCACGCATCTACCGTCATGTTTCAGATTCAGTGGTTAACCCTCTGGGGTCTGAGGGCATATAAGTGTAATGCAGGTTTACAATCAGAAATAAGAAAGGAAAAAGTAAAATGGAAATAATTTTCCACACATTTATTCAAAATACACAGCAAACTATAATAAACAAGTAACACATCACTCCTAAAAACAATCTTTAGTGTGTCACGTGAGGTGAATCTGCTCTATGACTGGATTTTGGAAAACCATGTGACGGTGAACCAATTCCGATTGGACCCTCACGTTGCTCACATCATCACACAGCTTCTATGAGGAGTACAAAAATGAAGGATGGTGGCTCGAAAGTCCACGGAGTTAACTTTTCAGCAAAAAAAGTAATTTTCTATCTCATATCATTAAAAAGTTATTTATAAATTAGTAAGGCTTGGTCTCAGCCGTGGTATATGACGGTGTCAGCCCCAAGAGTGTTAAACCCTTAGATCTTCAGCAAATGTATTTATAAAGAGAAACTACATGAATGACACAAGTTTTTTTTTAAATTATTTAATTAGTTAATTTTCTAATAAGTTTATTCAATGAGGAGAAACAAATGCTAAATTATTATGTCATAACTTAATTTTTGTTCAGCTTTTGTGACCCGTCTTCATGAAGTTAGATGCAAAACTGTTGAAATTGGCCCTAACCTGCAATGATAAAGAATCCTTAAAAAAATTACTGGATCCGGATCGTGCTCCGGATCATTACCAAAATTTAAAGACTTTTAAGTTAGGCCAAGATACACCCCTGGTAAAAATTTAATTGAAATCCGCTGAGGATTTTTTTGAGTAACCCTGCTAACAAACCAACCAACCAATCAACAAACAAGCGGACGCGACCGAAAACATAACCTCCTTGGTGTAGGTAAAAAAGGAAATTACTACCTATAAATGTACGTATGGTTTGCTCAACCAGGCAGCTAACATGCAACACATAGCTAACTGCTAACACCACCCAGTTTCAAACTTATTTCAAGTAACTAAAGTAGCAAATGCTCAAGTAATTTCATGAGCATTTGTGGCCTCTATATAAGTGCTTTGGACACATAGATACTCACAAAGATGAAAATGTCCCAAAAGTCAAACATTTTAGAGCAAACACAACGTCTTCATGGGCTTTTTCAGGCTTCTCTCTGCAGCTAGCTTGTTCTCACGGTGAGAAAAAACATCAAAGATTGTCTATTGGCATGAAGAGCATTCACTCCAAACCATAACCAAACCGATCGATCCTTTACGTTTCACTTTAACTTTTTTAACTATAGCTTTAACAATTTTATCACACATTTTAGCAAATTTATTTGCTAACTATGAAATTATTTCTTTGTAACTAACTTAGAAATCTTAAGAAATTATAAATGTCTTTGCCCTAAAGACATGAGAAGCTAAAAAAAAAAATGGCTGAACAAGTAAGAAACAAACAAATCAGCTGTCTGCATGTAGAAAATCCTCTTTAGGGAAGAGGCCCAGAGATCTGTTTATAAAGGGGAAAAGATATGTGTATTATGTCCCTCAGGAACTGTTAAACTGAAGTGATTTTCTTTCATTAATATCTTCAGCTGTTGTGCTAGCACTGTGAGACATTTCACTGAAATCAACCAAATGGTTTAAGAGGAGTTGCACTTTCAGCACTCATCCACAGATGGATGAAAGGACAGGGTGTTTCCTCTATACCCACTCAAGCTTTCATTAAAATTAAAATGTTCACTGCTTTAAAACAATCCAGTAATATGAGACTGAAAGATGAGAGTTGCGATTACTCTGTCATCTTTTAATGATTATAAAGGAGAGTTCCTTTAACTTCAGCTGTAGGTTTTCCTATCGCTGCTTTTCCACTGCAGGGATTAGATCTGGCTCACGGACTCAGAGTTGTTGTAATTAGTTCCTGTCAGCTTCAATCCGACCTGCTGTTACCACCCGGATGGAAAAGTCCTGATCCTGTGGAACAGATGGAGTGCTTGAGTTTCAGCTTGTAAAACGTCCGTTTTCACTCCGTTTTATATAATCACTAAAACCGTTTTTCAAAGCAGCCAAACTGACACTTAATGCATCCTGCTGACACGCAGCGTAATGATGACAAAAGAGTTGTTGGATCTCGACTCGTAAATGCTGCCAGGGAATAAAAGCCTGCCTGCTGCAAAGCTGCAACAGCTGCTGCTGGACCCAGCAGTTACAATAAAATCAAACATAGAAGTTTTTAACTCCAGGGTCAGCACCACCACAACACTATATTATAGCAACAAACTGATGTGGTCAACCTTGTCAGCCACATATGTTAAATAAAAAAAGACATAACAGGAAACAGATCACCACCAAAATTTGCTCAACTCTTGCCTGATGTTTGGACAATGAACCCACAAGGTCAACTGAAATCCATTTGGCAGTCATGTGACCTTTTCAAATCATGTGACTGATTAGCAACATCAACTGTTGAACTGCGTGATCTATTTTAAGAACATTGAGAAGAAGTCCAAGCTTCTCCAAGCTCCACCCCGTCATCCCCAGAGCAGGAACTGCTACACATCTGTTAGCAAAATATGCCCTGCCAATCGCACTAAGAGCTTGCTTCCACTACTATAAGCAACAGGTTCATCATTGTGTCCCACAGCAGCCTGTAATCAAGGTTCTTGACATGGAGCAATATCTCCACCTAGTGGACATTTACCATTAATGCAGGTGCAAGTTCTTATGTATTACATACTAAGTAAACAACAGATGGTTTTCAAGTTGCCGCTAGAACAGCGCCTATGTGCATGCGTGATGATGTCACAGCTCTTTCCGGTTAGGGAGATTCAGCAACCACAGACAGCATGCGAATGTGCACACAGCCATTTGCTTCTCCAGCCACAGATGGCTGCAATGTGCGGTTGTTTCTGTATGACAACATTGCTTTTCATCCCACACATGGACGAGTTAAGTTCAGCTTGTCGGATCTTTAGTTATTGACCCGTTCAGATTTTGTCAATGATCATGCGAGATGTCAGACTTGGGAGGTTGGACGAAGTTGGACGACAGTCAAACGGAACACTGATGGTACAGGAACTACGCAAACATTGAGGAACCGTCAAAACAGAAAGCAAAAACGGAATACGGACGAATTGAAATTGTCATCAGAATTCGTTCACATTTTTCAACAGTTTGAAAATTCTGACGAAACGCCAGCTACAGGAATGAAACTGGACAATGGGTAAACAATGTCTCCGAAAGTTAATATGAGTCCAGATTTCTTGTTTTGTTTTGGCTTCAGTGTCCTTCGTTAGTGCCGTGTGATCGGGGCTTTACATCAACATTCACACCATTGCAGCACTCCTTCTCATTCCATGTGGGTTAACAACAATGACAACAAAATTACTTACCAATGCGGCGTGGAATTCACCTCCAGTAGCCATTTCACCTCCTGGATATCTGACAGTTGAGCTGTTGTTTGTAATGACGCCAAACACATGAGCGAGAGGCTCCCTAACCGGAAGTCTCAGATTTAAGACGGTGGTGCGACTTGAAAATTAACTATTGCGTCCCATTTTTTTGTATACAGTGGTCCCTCGTTTATCGCGGGAGTTATGTTCTAAAAACAGCCCGCAATAGGCGAAATCCGCGAAGTAATCAGCGTTATTTTTTACAATTATTATAGACGTTTTAAGGCTGTAAAACCCCTCACTAAACACTTTATACACTTTTCTCAAACAGGCATTAACATTTTCTCACTTTTCTCTCGTGTGTAAACACTCTCAAAGTTCAAACCTTAGTAGAAAAATATGACCAACCTGTTTTCAGGCCCAAACATTTTTTTTGAGAAATAAAAATAGAACGTCCATCCATCCATCCATTTTCTTCCGCTTTATCCGGAGTCGGGTCGCGGGGGCAGCAGCTCAAGCAAAGCCGCCCAGACCTCCCGATCCACACACACCTCCTCCAGCTCCTCCGGGGGAACCCCAAGGCGTTCCCAAGCCAGCCGAGAGACGTAGTCCCTCCAGCGTGTCCTGGGTCTTCCCCGGGGCCTCCTCCCAGTGGGACGTGCCCGGAACACCTCTCCAGCGAGGCATCCAGGGGGCATCCGGAAAAGATGCCTGAGCCACCTCAACTGACTCCTTTCGACATGGAGGAGCAGCGGCTCGACTCCAAGCTCCTCCCGAGTGACCGAGCTCCTCACCCTATCTCTAAGGGAGCGCCCATCCACCCTGCGGAGGAAACTCATCTTGGCCGCTTGTACTCACGACCTCATTCTTTCGGTCATGAGCCAAATCTCATGACCATAGGTGAGGATCGGAACGTAGATCGATCGGTAAATCGAGAGCTTTGCCCCCCTACTCAGCTCTCTCTTCACCACGATGGTCCGATACAGCGACCGCATCACTGCAGATGCTGCACTAATCCGTCTATCGATCTCACGCTCCATCCGTCCCTCACTCGTGAACAAGACCCCGAGATACTTAAACTCCTCCACTTGAGGCAAGGACACTCCACCGACCTGAAGAGGGCAAAGCACCTTTTTCAGGTCGAGAACCATGGCCTCGGATTTGGAGGTGCTGATTTTCATCCCGGACGCTTCACACTCAGCTGCAAACCGCCCCAGTGCATGCTGAAGGTCCTGATTTGATGAAGCCAACAGAACCACATCGTCCGCAAACAGCAGAGACGAGATTCTGTGGTTCCCAAACCAGACCCCCTCTACACCCTGGCTGCGCCTAGAAATTCTTTCCATAAAAATAATGAACAGAACCGGTGACAAAGGGCAGCCCTGGCGGAGGCCAACGTGCACTGGAAACAGGTTTGACTTACTACCGGCAATGCGAACCAAGCTCCTGCTGCGGTCGTACAGGGACCGGATAGCCCTTAGCAAAGGATTCCGGACCCCGTACTCCCGGAGCACTCCCCACAGGGTGCGCCGAGGGACACGGTCGAATGTGTTCTCCAGATCCACAAAACACATGTGGACTGGTTGGGCAAACTCCCATGAACCCTTGAGCACCCGATGGAGCATGTAGAGCTGGTCCAGTGTGCCGCGACTAGGACGAAAACCACACTGCTCCTCCTGAATCTGAGGTTCAACCATCGGTCGAATTCTCCTCTCCAGTACTCTGGAATAGACCTTACCAGGGAGGCTGAGGAGTGTGATCCCCCTATAGTTGGAACACACCCTCCGGTCCCCCTTCTAAAACAGAGGGACCACCACCCCGGTCTGCCAATCCAGAGGCACTGTCCCCGATTGCCATGCGATGTTGCATAGGCATGTCAGCCAAGATAGCCCCACAACATCCAGAGACTTAAGGTACTCAGGACGGATTTCATCCACCCCAGGAGCCCTGCCACCGAGGAGCTTTCTAACCACCTCGGTGACTTCGGCCTGGGTAATGGATGAGTCCGCCTCCTAGTCCCCAGTCTCTGCTTCCTCTTCGGAAGACGTGACGATGGGATTGAGGAGATCCTCGAAGTACTCCTTCCACCGCCCAACAACATCCCCAGTCAGGGTCAACAGCTCCCCACCCTCACCGTAAACAGTGCTGGTGGAGAGCTGCTTCCGCCTCCTGAG
Source organism: Thalassophryne amazonica (assembly GCF_902500255.1). NCBI lineage: Eukaryota > Metazoa > Chordata > Actinopteri > Batrachoidiformes > Batrachoididae > Thalassophryne > Thalassophryne amazonica. The sequence continues at coordinate 17,848,466 of NC_047122.1, forward strand.
GCGTCGGACGGTTTGCCAGAATCTCTTCGAGGCCGACCGATAGTCCTCCTCCATAGCCTCCCCGAAATAGAACGTTTTCCTATAAATAATTATGATGGCTTTTAGAACTAACAAATTTAATTTTAACGATCAACCTACGAGGTTGGACACATAAGAAATTATTAATAGTGACTGACCAGTATTTCACAGTTCCTCTGACCACGCCTCTTCGTCCTGGTGACGCTCCGCTGACCCGCCTTTTTCCACTGAGTCACACCTTGGTGCAGGTGTCTTCTTCCGAGTGAAGAACACAGTTATGGGTAGTTGTTGGCGCTCTTTTTTCTTCTGGGTGAGAAGATTCTTATAAACAGACACGCAGAACACAATGCGCGTGCTCTCTCTTCGCGGTGCCATGACCGGCCTGCTTGATGAGGACGCAGAAAACAATGCGCTGTAAAAATAAAAAAAAATCTGCGAAACTGCGAGGCCGCGAAAGGTGAGCCGTGTTATAGCGAGGGACCACTGTATTGCAAAATTACAATCCTATGCCAAAATATTACCCAATTTATGCTCATTGTGTGTTTTACAACAGAATCAAAGCAAACTAACTAAATAAATAAATAAAACGCTACTGTCAAAATGTACCGTTAGGAATTCTTTTGAAATCTACTGAGAGGTTCTCCTCAACAAAAAACCGCAACACAACATCAAGTACCAATTTTGTTGGAAATGGAGGCTACCACAAGCATTGACACATTCATAACACCTCCTGGGTACGTTCCTTATGAGCCCATTAATGTCTTACTGGGGTACTGCATGCCACTCGTCTACTAGGTCTGTGTGTAGATCTTGAACATTCCTTGGAAGGTTGTTTCTAGGTCTGACATGATGCCCTAACGTGGTAGGTGGGTGGTGGGTGGGTAGCGAGAGTTCCCATGGGATAAAAAAGCTTTTTAACCTACCATCCCTGTTTCTCAAGACCAGGCACCTAAGTGGCTCTACTCTACTCTATTCTACTCTTCCTTTTTAGATATTTAGATATACCTTAGTATATACTAGTATTCTTCTACATTAGAACTTGAATATATTATAGAAGACATACCTTACCGAATTTTCATGTTATAACAATGTCCAATCGGGCCAAAATCCAGAGAAGATGGGGACCAGTCCATGATGACATGAGAAGATAAAGTTGACCGCTTAATTGTTTTGGTTCATGTATAATAGTGGTAAACGAAATATAAAATGAATTACTAATTGAAAATATAGTCCAAAAGTTCAATTATCTCCACTTGAATACATCGGAATATAACAATTTTACTTTATGCACATCTTGATATGGTGCAATGATGTTTAATTGAAATTCATGACATGGTTGCAGAAGAGTCAGAGTGATGATCTTACAGGGTCAATATAATACGATGCATCAATTAAACGCAAGATCCAAAGAGTTTTCATTGAAGACGTTGGGCCAGGAATATTTTCCTTCATGCACATCTTCATATAGTTTTTGTTTGCAGGAGGTAAAACTACAATAACAAGCTCTTTATGAATTTTTGTTCTTTCCTTATCTACCATCTTTTGCCCACAGCAGAATGAAACAGAGTTTGGAACAGATGAATGATCTGGATTTCAGTCAATTTCTTGAAACATCAATCCCCCTGGAGGCGGTTTTGATATTATCCTCCATCAAACGGGCACAGGAAAGCCTATCAGCTGTGATTACACGGCCTGTCTTAATTAGTGAAAAACATTGTTTTTGAGGTGCGATGAGACTCAGGAAAAAGTGGCCTTCAAAGATGAATGTCTTCTGAAGTTTTGGCACACGCTGCTCTCAGTGTTCCACTTTAGATTAAAGCCAATCATCTTTGGGTGTAATTCAAGTTGGATAATTATTTTCTAGTCCCTTTTGGTTTGGAAATGTTAAAAATAAAATGCACAGTCAGTTTGAGGACACTTTCTGAGAGGCTCTTTTGTACCAAGTCCAAAATTTCAGACTATACAATCTCAAGGGTCTAATTTCATTAGTCTCTAAACGTCTCATGCACTACACATGCTCATCATCAAAATCTGTAACATTTATGTATTTGAGTTTGAAATGAGCCTTACACAGGTACCGAGGCCCATCGAACCGGAGTTCATCTGTGGACACTGTAGCAGCTCCCTCTGGAATGATCGCAAATCCATTACAGGTTACTTCCCCGGCCAAGGCTGGTACTCATTTTGGACCACCATCCACTTGAACAAGTGTCGGGACTGACAATCGTGTCTCTGGATCCTGAGGCTTTGAGATTGAGAGACGTTTAGGGACATCTTATGAAGCCATAACCTCCTGACTACCAGGACATGTGTATATATAGTTTCAGCTCCCTCCAAAGATTTTCTATTGAGTTCAGGTCTGGAGACTGGCCAGGCCACTCCAGGACCTTGGAATGCTTCGTACGGAGCCCCTCCTTAGTTGCCCTGGCTGTGTGTTTGGGGTCATTGTCATGCTGGAAGACCCAGCCATGACCCATCTTCAATGCTCTTACTGAGGGAAGGAGGTTGTTTGCCAAAATCACGCAATACATGACCCATCCATCCTCCCTTCAATATGGTGCAGTCATCCTGTCCCCTTTGCAGAAGAGCACCCCCAGAGTATGATGTTTCCACCCCCATGCTTCATGGTTGGGATAGTTTTCTTGGGGTTGTTCTCATCCTCATCCATCTCAGAAGGTCATGTGGTCAGATGAGACCAGAATAGAGCTTTTTGGAATCAACTCCACTTACCATGTTTAGAGGATGAGAGGTCCTGGAGTGGCCTGGCCAGTCTCCAGACCTGAACTCAATAGAAAATCTTTGGAGGGAGCTGAAACTCCAAACCTGAAAGATTTGGAGAAGAACTGTATGGAGGAGTGGACCAAAATCTCTGCTGCAGTGTGTGCAAACCTGGTGAAAAACTACAGGAAATGTTTGACCTCTGTAATTGCAAGCAAAGGCTACTGTACCAAATATTAACATTGATTTTCACAGGTGTTCAAATACTTATTTGCAGCAGTAACATACAAATAAATTATTAAAAAAATCATACATTGTGATTTCTGGATTTTTTTAGATTATGTCTCTCACAGTGGACATGCACCTAAGATAAAAATTTCAGACTCATCCATGATTTCTAAGTGGGAGAACTTGCAAAATCGCAGGGTGTTCAAATACTTATTTTCCTCACCGTATATATATATATATATATATATATATATATATATATATATATATATATATATATATATATATGTGTGTGTCCTAAAAGTAGTCAGGAGGATATGGTCACTGGACAGAGTTGTTTCTGGTGCTTCCTCTCTTACTCTATGGTTGTGAGACTTGGACCTGGACATTTTTGGTAATAGGCCTATTTTGAGGATCCCTGGGTACCAATGGAATGACGCTGTGTTAAAGTTATAGTTATTGAGGGAGATTCAGTTGGGGAGGATCACTGACACTGTGAGGGAATTTCAGACACGACATTTTGGCCATGTGGTACATTTTTCAGAACATGATCCAGTATGCAAATGTTTCAGTGTTGGGGTGATTGCCATCTGGGATCCTGGTTCTGTAGTGTGGGAGATCTAACAACACGTGGTACCAGTGCCTGCACTTAGACCTGATGTGGACTTGCACAATGCAATTTAGGTGTTTCGTCCACGAACACAACCAGAATCAAACCCTGGGTGATATATTGGTAGTCCAACCCCTGACAATTCCTTCTCAGATAGAAGGTTTTTGGTGGTGTTATCTGGCATTGTCTATTAGAACCTAAAAGGTGATTGGATCTTTGATCGGCTCTGAAAACGTGCCAGATCTACGATCAATGTCAGAGTCAAATCCTTGTCAACCTTCCTGAGAGATGTTTTAGTAAACAAAACTCTATAAACACCCCCCCCAATAAAGTCAAAGAAGGAAAAAGCAGCAAGTGTATCGTTAGCGAGGAAATAAGCCGCCCCTGTCATCCTTATCTGCCATCAGCAGCAGCAGCCCGGCTGCATTCAGGAGCTGTGTGATAAATGTCAGCCGGAGAGGCGGCGAGCTTCTCTCAGTCTGTGTATTAGTGTCGTGTATGTGGAGGAGATTAGGGACGACAGCGAGGGAGGGCCAGGAAAAACGTCCCGTTCTGCTCCGATACGCTCACTGCAATAGGAATCCTCTAAATGAGGAGATTTAGGATGCAAGAAGATGAGGTGCGACCGTTTCCAAAAAGGTTAGCAGTTAAACAACAGAATGTGATGATTTAGAAAGTATTTATTTGTTTATTTTTTGGGGGACAAATATACGTTCATTCTGAATGTGACACAATCAAAAACTTTGCAAAATGCATTTCTCGCAGAGTTTTAAGCCGGTTATCTATAACTGTGTTGTAATGACTCAGCGGAGCACAGCGCCACAGAGTGGACTGCAGGGTAAGGTAAGTGGCTAACAGTATAATGAGTCAGTTTTACTTAAAGGTTTATTTACATTTAATAAGGTAAACATGCACACGTTTACGTCGGTAGGGACACTTCCCATGCAGCGAGACACTTTTAATGATGTTTTCACCTGATCAGTGGTGACAGGAAGCGGTTTACTGAGGGCGTTTTTGTCCTGCGTGAGAACGTAAATCCCAAAACGTGGAAAAAAAAGCAGAGGTTGAAAAATGGTGGCGTTCCCCTTTAACAATATATTGAATTGTACCATATGCACTCCCTACGGTGTTAATTGAACTCCACAGGGAGTCCATATGGTTCCATTAAAAATAGTTAATTCCACACTAAAATAGTGTAAATTAAGTCTATTGAAATTGATCAACTTGATTTAACACTCCATTAAAGTTCATTTAACACTGTGTTAACACTAAATTGAATGGTACCACATGCACAGTAATAATAACACCACTGTGAGTGCACATGGCTCCATGAGAAACAGTTAAACCACTTCAAAATTAGTTTAAATAACATTTTTTTTTTCTGTTAAGCAACTTCATTTTGACACTTTCAAAGCTGATCAATGGCACCATGTGCACTCATTCCAGTGTCAAATTAACACAGTGAGTGCATATGTTTCTATTAAAAACAGCTAATTCAACACTTAAGTAGGGGAAATTAGTTATATTACTGTTGATCAACTTCACGTAACACATTATTAAAGTTGATTTAACACTATTTTGCATACTGTTCTATTCAAAATATGTAGTGTTAAATCAACTCTGATGTAGCGTTAATTCAACACTATAACAGCGGAAATTAATTATATTAATGTTGATCAACTTCACTTAACACTCTATTAAGCCTTCAGTTAATTCAAAATGCTGCAGCTAGAGTCCTGACGGGGACTAGAAGGAGAGAGCTTATTTCACCCATATTGGCTTCTCTTCATTGGCTTCCTGTTAATTCTAGAATAGAATTTAAAATTCTTCTTCTTACTTATAAGGTTTTGAATAATCAGGTCCCATCTTATCTTAGGGACCTCATAGTACCATATCACCCCATTAGAGCGCTTCACTCTCAGACTGCAGGCTTACTTGTAGTTCCTACAGTTTGTAAGAGTAGAATGGGAGGCAGAGCCTTCAGCTTTCAGGCTCCTCTCCTGTGGAACCAGCTCCCAATTCAGATCAGGGAGACAGACACCCTCTCTACTTTTAAGATTAGGCTTAAAACTTTCCTTTTTGCTAAAGCTTATAGTTAGGGCTGGATCAGGTGACCCTGAACCATCTCTTAGTTATGCTGCTATAGACTTAGACTGCTGGGGGGTTCCCATGATGCACTGAGTGTTTCTTTCTCTTTTTGCTCTGTATGCACCACTCTGCATTTAATCATTAGTGATTGATCTCTGCTCTCTTCCACAGCATGTCTTTTTCCTAATTCTCTCCCCTCAGCCCCAACCAGTCCCAGCAGAAGACTGCCCCTCCCTGAGCCTGGTTCTGCTGGAGGTTTCTTCCTGTTAAAAGGGAGTTTTTCCTTCCCACTGTCCCCAAGTGCTTGCTCACAGGGGGTCGGTTTGACCGTTGGGGTTTTTCTGTAATTATTGTATGGCTTTTGCCTTACAATATAAAGTGCCTTGGGGCAACTGTTTGTTGTGATTTGGCGCTATATAAATAAAATTGATTTGATTTGATTTGATTAAGGGACCCTTCACACATAGTGTGAATTTGGTGTAAGTGCACATGAAGCAGGAATCGTATGCAAAACGTGTAAATTCCTAGCTGCCTCGAACGCCTCGTACACACCAGCGGCTGAAAGACAGAGTGTGTGCTGTGCGAGCCCATCGAAACCTCTCGCGGCAGGTGTCGGCCAAATTCCAGCTGACAAACACGTTCACTGTCGAGCTGGATATGAAATTTGTCTAAGTGCCCCACGACCGCTCACTTGCAGAGTGCACGTGACGTGCCAGTGTGTTGGCTCCCACCACAACACGTGTGTGCGTGTGTCGCGTGCTCCCCCTCTCTCCCTCCCAACACGTGCGTGCGTGTGGTTCGCGCCCCTCTCTCCGCAGGCGAGGCACCTCTCATCTGATCACAGAGTGACACCTTGGTCTGTGAACGGACGGGGGCGTGGCAGCTGTTGACAACTCTGGTCCTGGACATCAGAGCTGCATAACACACACCGTGTTTTGACAGACACATGCATGTGTGTATGCTTGCTGTCCTCACATTGAAATACATAAAAACATATATCACTTCTGCGACAAGCTGGAGAGTGCGCACAATGACAGGCTGTTCCAGCTGGACATGCAGCAAGCGATCTGAACGTCATGTCTGTCTGACAGGACACTGAGCGGTGCGCTGCAGGACCATATGACAAGCCAACAGTACAACAAATATGCCACTTTCAGTCACATATCAGCAGAAATATGCCGTACCAAACACTGTTTGGTCAGTTATCACAGCACTTTTTTTCTTTTTTTAGAAAATATGCATATCTGCTTGTTGATTTTAACCATTTCACACTGCTGTTATGAGACAGTAATTGTGGCGCAGTGATAAAGTTTCTGTCTGGTAATCAGAGTGTGTGGGCTAAATGCTGTGAGTGAAATACTTCTTTTTTTTAATTTAACCATGGTTATTTAACCGCGGGGTTCTGTATTGTGTCCCCTTTTTATGTATTATTTATATCAACCCAGTGATATTCACTAATTATACAGCTGGTTTTTATTTTATTTTCCTCCACATCAGCAGCACCATGTGGTGAAACACGTTCCACAGTGCGAGCAGCTGCTGCAGCTCACACTGTGTTCCTGCTCGAAAGACACGTGTATGGACCGTCACACAGGGATCGTGCACGTCTGCCCATCGGCGCGATGTTTCATGGTGCGCTAGTTCGAACTGTTTCGTGCTGTTTCACTGTAATTCGACCAAATTCGCACTATGTGTGAAATGGCCCAAAGTTGAATTAACACTATACTGAATTTAAAACTGCAGTGATCGCATACTGTTCCATTCAAAATACATAGTGTTAAATCAACTCTGATATAGTGTTAATTCAACACTAAAATAGTGGAAATTAATTATATTACTGTTGATCAACTTCACTTAACACTCTATTAAAGTTGATTTAACCCTACATTTAATTTAAAACTGCAGTGATCGCATACTGTTCCATTCAAAATATGTAGTGTTAAATCAACTCTGATAGTGTTAATTCAACACTAAAACGGTGTAAATGAATTATATTACTGTTGATCAACTTCACTTAACACTCTATTAAAGTTGATTTAACCCTACATTTAATTTAAAACTGCAGTGAGCACATACTGTTCCATTCAAAATACATAGTGTTAAATAAACTCTGATATAGTGTTAATTCAACACTAAAATAGCAGAAATTAATTATATGACTGTTGATCAACTTGATTTAACACTATTAAAGTTGGATTTAACATTATATTGAATTTAACACTGCAATGAGTGCATTTGGTCCCACTTAGCGTAGTGTTCAATCAAGGTGATAAAGAGGAATAGTGTTAATTTCTGTTAAATTAACACTATATTAAATGGTACCATAAGCACTGGCTTCAGTGTTAAATCAACAGTGTAAAATGTCCAGTGCTGATTATTGGTTAGGTGGCTGCAATACAAAATAAACTACAGTTAAGAGACAAAAGTTCAGATTTTAACCACTGGAAGACACCGCGTGTCTGCTAGGCTGCTAATCAGTGGAGGTGGGGGAGGCGAGAAAGGTGAGGCGCCTGCTAAACATTATTAAGGCGGGTTAATGGTACCCAGAGGCAACACAGGAGGCAAATCACAGACTAACAGTGGGAAGAAGACTTGAGGTTAACCTGCTCTGACACAACAAGATGCAGCAGAAGAGTTCATTTCAGACAGAAGAGGAAGGCGCATCGTTTGGGTTCCGGTGCTCAACCAGTGCATTTTTTTCCCCATTCTCAGATGACATGCATCAGTAAAAACAGTAACAACTGCAGTTTCCCACCTGATGATGATGATGGTGATGATGATTATTATTCTGCACACAGAACGACTGCTGCATCCCCCTGAAGCAGATTAGCTTTTATTCACAAACGGCACCAATGTGCATTTTTGTTTTGGAAAACCCCATTAAAGCGCTTTGTGTCAGACAGACACGACCTCAAAGATGAACTCTGAATACAAGCTGTTCAGACGGCACACCCGACATACATGTTTACCTCAAGTGTTCCGGCAGAAACACGAAGTGCACACTTATGGGCCTCTGACAAACACAATCAGGTCAGAGAAGTAAAAATAACGCATTTGTATGACTGTTCGAGAGGTCGCTCTGAGAGAAATGTGAAAGTAGCGGCTTTTCTCAGGCAAAGAAATCATTCCTCTTTAATGTTGATCAGCGTGCAGATGCGACATTAATAGAACGTCCCGTCACACAGACTGTTCTTTCACTGATATCACCGCTGTCACTGAACCACATGCATTTTGACAAAAAACTAGAACGGCACTCATAGTGAGACTCGTTTCACAGCATGGTGATTCGGTCATACATAATTCTACATGCACTCATCATAGCTACTACATGTTCCATTACAACAGGTGCAAAAGAAATCAATAGTGATGCAATTTCAGGTCAATAAGTATTTGGACAGGGCTCATTGTTTTTTAATTTTGTCTCTGCGCTTGAAACAAAACAGGTCAAACCAAACAATCAAGTTGTTTAACAAATTTCAGAATCATGGGCATGTGTATATTGCTGGGGAGGTGATGGTCTAGTGGTCAAGCGTAGTGGCTTAGACCAGAGGATTACCCATTCAAAACCCAGCCAGACCAGAAAATCGCTAAGGGCTCATGGGCAACGTCCTTAATCCCCAAGTTGCTCCCGGTGTGTATTGAGCGCCTTGCATGGCAGCACCCCGATATTGGTGTGTGAGTGTGAATGGGTGAATGTAAGGCATCATTATAAAGCACTCTGAGCTTCTGATGCAGATGGAAAAGCGCTATATAAATGCAGTCCACTTGCCATATATACAGTTCTTCAAACAATCAGGGCATGAACATGAACATGCAAGAAGAAATACAGTCTGGAGTCAGCAGTTCTCAAAAACTGTGTGATCATCCCAGAACAAAACACATGAGGGAAGCCACCAAAACACCCATGACAACAATTAGGCATCCACAGCTCTGACTGCAGAAATTGTGCAAACCGCAGCTTTTTTGTGTGGCACCTGACCAGAAAAGATGTTCCACCTACGAACACATATCAAATCTAGGCTTGAGTCTTCCATGTGCCTTCTGAAATTTCACCTCATCTATTTCAGAAAAGCCTTGCCTGTTCCACTGCACCGTCATGCTGTGTAACTGGAGAAACAACATACAAATGTAGCACTGTGTACACTTTCTCCAGTTTCAGACAGAGGAGCCGATGGGCAGGGTGTCCTGGTGGCTTCTGGCTTCCCTCCACAGCTGATTCAGAACACTTCACACTAGCAAAACTGGCCCTATGGGCAGGGTGTGTGCACACCCACACCCACACACACCCACACACAATCAGGATGCTAAAACATCAGAGCAGCCAGTTGTCCAGTCATTTTTGGTCCTTTGTTCTGGTTTTCTTCACTGCAGACGGCTGAGAGTCTGCGCTTCTGCTCCCTTTGACAATGTCCAAACACTTATGGACCTGACTGTGTCATCAGTCACACTTAGCACACACTAAAACAAACACAGTAACACACTCACACACATAATGTGGAAATGATGAATGAAGTTCATTTCTCTCCGTTTGTTTGCACATATGTTACACATTACCCAGTAACCTCAGACGCTAAACGCTACCAGCCTGAGCACACACACACACACACACACACACACACACACACACACACACACACACACACACACACACACACACACACACACACACACACACACACACACACACACACACACACACACACACACTCTATTCAATTAGTCACGATTATCCCTGATCGTCACGCACACTTCTCTTGCCCTACAATCTTATGCGATGACCCCCTTCATTTAACCGCCAGTGTTTCCATGATGACGTCACTCATTGCCTTGCGTAACCCCTCAACAATCTGGCGAGGGAGAAAATTTACTGCATAAATCATTTCAGTTGTGACTTTTCTTGCTTTTCCATCAGTAAGGAATGAACAGGATGATAAAAACAGAGTTTGGGCTTCCACAAGTATTTTAGGGTCAAAATTTGATATAAATCACCACAACACACCGAATTGTTTGACTAATTTATGAATAAAGTTCACAACAACTTCACTGCTAGTGAAATTTGACAGACAAAAAAATGTCCAAACTGAAGGTGGCGATCAAACTTTAAACTCAGAATTGTACCGTGTTGCATAAAGTGTTAATTTTTGCACAAATGTGTTCAACAGTAAAATGTTTTCATATGCAAACTTTTAAGTTCATAATTTCATCATTTCATTGAATCGAAAGAAGCAATCCTCAAGGGTGGGGGTGGGGGGGGTTTGTACTTCTTAACGTGTTTGTGATGTTTTGTAATCACTATTTCTCAATGGCATGGCAACATATGAACCCCAGAACAAAGTGACGTCAAACATGATGTTTTACGACAACGTAATCCCACAGAAAAATCAGGCAAAAATCACAAGATATCCTCCGGGCTCAAGTGTACATTTACTTTTTCTCTAAGGTGCCAGTGTTTAATTATAAAGTCCTTCACCATTTGACAGCAGATGAGCAGAGGAAGTGTCCGATGACTCCGTAGTTGTGTTTATATCGCTCTAATTCACATTCAGTCTGAATGTGATTCAATCAGAAATTATTGATGTTGCCCAACGCTATTCCTTTTTCGCTGATGAAACTGAAGCAGGCGTAATTTTATCTTAATAAAGAGAGCAGCAGAATCACACCACGTCAACATGCACTTTTTATTTTCCCTTTACTTTTTTCCATCTGTGGAGGAACCTGATCAGACAATTAGTGATTTTATAGGTGCAAAAATTTTATCACCTAGTGGACTGTAAGGGGACTGAACCACCTTTGTCTATCCAAAGACTTTATTTGACATGTTTCCATTCAGATTCTCAATCATTCTGATTAAAAACCAACTGCTCAGGCCCACACAAAAGCAGCTAGTGGTCACATCAGCTTTTGTTGTGTTGCTCTGGGGTTTTCTTAAGAGAAGACTGCGGGCGGGGAGATGAAACACGCTTGAAAACTACAGCAGACTTTGGGAAGTTGTACAACAATATGAAGCTGAAGACGAGAGGATACAAGCTGGTAAGAGACAACGCATGACGGTAAGCTAATTGTAGCTACTGATAGCTTCCTAAGTAGCTTGTAAATAATAACTTCAATGTACAATGTTGTAATGACTGCAGGCTGTCGCGATTAAATGTTTTTCTTTTAAATGAATGAAATAAATATTAAAGAAAGAAAGAAAGAAATATGAAAACCGTGGCTGTCAAAATAAAGTTTTAATTTTGATTAGTTAATTACAGCACCTACAACACCTTTAGTCACACTTTGCTCCATTTTGTTCTGACATCAGTGACTTGTTTTTGAGAACAATAACTGGGTTAGATGTCAATACTTTTCACAGCAACGTAACTTGCTTTGATAACTGTCGTTGCTAAATCTCAAATGTGGGACTTTGTGCGTTTACCGACATTCATCCACAAAACGTCCGTTCGGCTTTAACGATCATTAATTAACATCGTCACCATTTGCATGCAATGGTGTTTCTGTCCCTACAACCCACCCCCCACCCCCACCTCGGCCTCCAGTTTCAATTTTCAATTTCTTTTCATTTATATAGCGCCAAATCACAACAGAGTTGCCTCAAGGCGCTCTGCTACTCCCGGGAGGCTGCACGACACAAGAGGCAGTGCCACCCCGCCCACCCACCCAAGCCCGGCTGCACGGGACTCTGCTGCGGCCAACACTCACCTTGCCTCAATTTGGATGACGGACTGCTCTAAAGTTTAGCGCACATAAACAATATCAAATGTATATGAGCGGTTGTTTTAATTCTGATGTGTGCCATTATTACATTCAACAACTGTGGATTAATTGTTGTATGTTGTCTGAGGTAATTGGGTGTGAAGATAATTTCCTTACACTTCTAAGTGTAATGACAATAAATGATCATCATCATCACCATCATCACCAAAGTCAAAGAGACTTAAAAACATATTGAAAAATGTTTGATTCAAAGTTTTTCATACAGATTTTTAATGTTCAATGGACCGCAGGGGGTCGCGACAGGAAAAACACCTCCGTTGGAAACCTTAACGGACAAGTTGGAACATGCCCAAGCTGTTAAACAATTTCTCAGTTACTCACTTGTTGAAAGCCATCAAAAGCCGCCTGAATTTTACAAATGGTTTTCAACACGGAGGTGTTTTTCCTGTCACGGCGTACACAGGTTTGCCGAGTCGTCACGGAAATGACTCAGCGAATTTGCGCGCACGTCTTTCATTTAAAAATGTCCTTAAACAGTGGAATGTCCACATAAAGTCCTCATGCCGGCCTCTTCTGAATCTCCTCTGTTCTCTCACGACATCCTGGGTGAATTAAGCCTTAAATTAGGATGTTTTCAGGTTGAAACAGGCCGACGACGGCGCCTGGAAGCGCTGCACGACGTCCCGCTCTGTGGGAAGTCCTTACACCGACAGAAACACCCCATAATCTCTCATCAGCCGTTAAACTTTTCACCGAAAACCAGCTTAATTTCTCGAATAGTGTCCACTCGGATATTCCTCACAAGTCCAGACTAAATTTTGATAAAGCAACGCGCGCCATCTCAAGCAGCGTGTGAAACAAAGGAATTCAGCCGAGAGGGCGGGACTACATCTCACTCAAGGCCTGCCCACAGGGAAATGACGTCACCGACACGCGTGAAAAAACTCACGCATGCGCACGAGGGTTCAAGCATGATTGGTGTAATCGCACGTCATTCAAATCCATATAGTTAAAAAAAAATAAAAGGGTTGGTTTATTATCTAATAGACCTCGTATATACACTCAACAAAAATATAAACGCAACACTTTTGGTTTTGCTCCCATTTTATATGAGATGAACTCAAAGATCTAAAACTTTTTCCACATACACAATATAACCAATTCCCTCAAATATTGTTCACAAACCAGTCTAAATCTGTGATAGTGAGCACTTCTCCTTTGCTGAGATAATCCATCCCACCTCACAGGTGTGCCATATCAAGATGCTGATTAGACACCATGATTAGTGCACAGGTGTGCCTTAGACTGCCCACAATAAAAGGCCACTCTGAAAGGTGCAGTTTTATCTCACAGCACAATGCCACAGATGTCGCAAAATTTGAGGGAGCGTGCAATTGGCATGCTGACAGCAGGAATGTCAACCAGAGCTGTTGCTCGTGTATTGAATGTTCATGTCTCTACCATAAGCCGTCTCCAAAGGCGTTTCAGAGAATTTGGCAGTACATCCAACCAGCCTCACAACCGCAGACCACGTGTAACCACACCAGCCCAGGACCTCCACATCCAGCATGTTCACCTCCAAGATCGTCTGAGACCAGCCACTCGGACAGCTGCTGGAACAATCGGTTTGCATAACCAAAGAATTTCTGCACAAACTGTCAGAAACTGTCTCAGGGAAGCTCAGCTGCATGCTCGTAGTCCTCATCAGGGTCTCGACCTGGCTCCAGTTCGTCGTCGTAACCGACTTGAGTGGGCAAATGCTCACATTCGCTGACATTGGGCACATTGGAGAGGTGTTCTCTTCACGGATGATGCGAAGGAGATGTGTTGCACTGCATGAGGCAAATGGTGGTCACACCAGATACTGACTGGTATCCCCCCCCCAATAAAACAAAACTGCACCTTTCAGAGTGGCCTTTTATTGTGGGCAGTCTAAGGCACACCTGTGCACTAATCATGGTGTCTAATCAGCATCTTGATATGGCACACCTGTGAGGTGGGATGGATTATCTCAGCAAAGGAGAAGTGCTCACTATCACAGATTTCGACTGGTTTGTGAACAATATTTGAGGGAATTGGTGATATTGTGTATGTGGAAAAAGTTTTAGATCTTTGAGTTCATCTCATACAAAATGGGAGCAAAACCAAAAGTGTTGCGTTTATATTTTTGTTGAGTATATATAAGTGATGAAAGTGGGCCATGGGAAAAAAAATGACAATTTTTGGACAAGGGCCAAAGGCCTGAAGCCCCTGGGGGGGGCGGGGGGGGGGGGGGGGGGGGGGGTGTCTGGGGGTTTTCTCCAGAAACATCTCAGATGCATGCTGGTACATTTTCAGGTCTATTTACCCACTAAAAATAATCTCCTCTTTTTTTTTTTTTTTTTTTTTTTTGCGGGGGGTGGGGTCAGGTCAATTTTCCCACCCAGGAGCTTTGGAGCTATTGATAATCTGTTTTCAAATTCTTGGCCCCCTTAAAATCCTTACAAATGTATTTTTACTTCAAGATTAATTTCTGATTGCTATACATTTTGAAGTTAAAAAACTTTTCTTACATTAGAAAACTATTTTTAGACAATTAAAATAGCATGAAAAGTAATCTGTACATGTAATAATGGTAGATTCATTCATTCATTCAGCAAATTTATGTTTCTGATATGAAAAATGAGAAATATGAAACAGCACTGCACTATTTTCTTTGATTATTTGATGGTTAAAAAAACGTTATTTAAAGTTGAGACTTTTCTTGTAGTTGAATGAATGAATGAATGAATTTATTTATTTGGCACACAGACTCAACAATAACAAAAAAACCTGATACACAAAACAATTCCACAGTGACATTTGTGACCAAAAGGGTTACGACAGTAACAATAAAAACTGTTGCTTTGTTAAAAATAAAAATAGGTCAAACACTTAGCTCGACCGTGATTGATTCATCATCCTGCAGCTAAAAGTTAATTTAGCTGATAAACTTCAGCAGAGCACTAACGTCACGTATTATTTTCACTCACTCACCACAGACAAATTTTTGTCTGTTGCTCAAACTTATTAATCTTGTTGTGTGGGCCGCCAGAAGAGGAGGTACTGCTGGCCCACCACCAGAGGGCGCCCTGTCTGGAGTGCGGGCTCCAGGCACCAGAGGGCGCAGCCGCCTCACAGGAGCAGCCAGGGTGACAGCTGTCACGCATCACCTGCAACAGCTGTTACCAATCACCTGATCAGCAGGGGTACATCAGCAGGACAACGTCTCCACCTCTTTGCCGAGATATCGCTCTACCTGGAAGGTAACGTTCTCAGCTGACTGTGAGATCTTTCGACAGTAACCTTTTGTGACTTTTGTGCATTGTATAGCAGACTCTTTTTCCAACGAGAGGTGGAGGTAGTTTTCCTGCCGTGTGGATTGCTGGGTGCATACGCGCCCACATTTAATTGTTTTTTTGTTCCTCGCCAGCAGTACCAGGTCCGACACGCGGAGGCAGTGGCCACCTGGGAGTTCGGGACTTGGCGGCTCCAGTATTCCCGGGGTCTGGTGGCGGAGGAAATCGTGTGGTTCCGGTTCTGCTTTGGACAGACGTCTTCTATCTTCGAGCCTGCCCACACGACACCTTTTGTGATTTGGCTTTTGGTCTATTGTTGTAATCTGTTGTGTTTGTTGTGCCCATTCACAACAGTTAAGTGTTGTTATTTGACTTCCTCCATTGTCCGTTCATTTGTGCCCCCTGTTGTGGGTCCGTGTACCTACACTTTCCCAACAGGATATCTCGGCCAACGTCATGGACCCCGAGGGGCGTCAACCGGCCGTTGAACGGCCAATGGAAGAGCAGGGCGCACAGGCGTCTGCGGGAGGAATGATCGGTGAGTTGCAGCGAATCCTCACCGCTTTTACGGCTCGGCTGGATCTGATGACCGAGCAGAACGTCCTCCTTAACCGCAGGGTGGAGGCTCTCGCCGCGCAGGTGGAAGCGCGCCCTCAGGGCGCTGCTGCGGCTCCCCCTCCTGTCGATCCTGTGCGCAATAGTGACGTTCCACAGGTCGTTCAACGACCCCTCCCACCTTCCCCTGAAGCATACATAAGCCCTCCAGAACCGTACGGGGGTTGTGTGGAGACAAGCGTGGACTTTCTTATGCAGTGTTCGCTCGTCTTCGCACAACGTCCTGTCATGTATGCGACTGATGCTAGTAAGATAGCTTATGTGATTAATCTGCTTCGCGGCGAGGCACGCGCTTGGGCTACAGCGCTCTGGGAGCAAAATTCACGGCTCCTTCTGACATATGATGGGTTTGTGAGGGAGTTCAGAACAGTGTTCGATCACCCAAATAGAGGAGAGACCGCTTCAGCCGTGCTGCTGTCAATGAGACAGGGGCGCCGGAGCGCAGCTGCTTATGCAGTCGACTTCCGCATCGCGGCTGCGAGGTCCGGCTGGAATAGCACTGCCCTCCGCGCCGCCTTCGTAAACGGACTATCGTTGGTCCTGAAGGAGCACCTGGTGGCCAAGGACGAACCGCGGGATTTAGACGGGCTTATTGATCTCGTTATACGATTAGACAATCGGTTAGAAGAACGCCGTCAGGAACAAGACGAAGGGCGTGGCCGGGCACGCGCCGTCCCTCTCCCTTCCGGTTCCGACCGAGTTCCGCCCTCCCCACGCTCCACGTCCTCTACGCTCCGTGTGGTGACAGCTCCCCCTGCTGATGAAGCTATGGACACGAGCAGGGCCACATTTAGGGCACCAGATAGACAGAGGAGGCTGGCCCGCGGAGCGTGCTTTGTTTGTGGCTCAATAGAGCATCAAGTGAGGGACTGCCCCGAGCGGTTAAACACCAACGCCCGCCCCTAGACACTGGGTTAGGGGTGGGCCAAAACATTCACGTGGGACATACCCATATTGCCACACGACTCCCAGTGACAATCCTTTATGAGGATTTAACCCTGAAGGCCCCAGCACTGGTGGACACGGGCTCTGAAGGGAATCTGTTAGACAGCAGATGGGCCAGGGAGATAGGGCTCCCTCTGGTGGCGCTTACCTTGCCTGTGCAGGTGCGGGCACTAGATGGCTCCCTACTCCCTATAATCACACATAAGACACCACCAGTAACTCTGGTGGTGTCAGGAAATCACCGGAGATCGAGTTTTTTGTGACTCCTGCCACCTCCCGTGTGATTCTAGGGTTCCCCTGGATGTTAAAACACAATCCCCGGATCGATTGGTCATCCGGGGTAGTGGTTCAGTGGAGCGAGACCTGCCATCAGGTATGTTTAGGTTCCTCGGTTCCTCCCGGTTCCCAGGCTAAGGAGGAGGTCAGAGTCCCGCCCAATCTAGGGACGGTGCCGGTGGAGTACCATGACCTTGTGGATGTGTTCAGTAAGGATCTGGCGCTCACCCTTCCCCCCCACCGTCCGTACGATTGTGCCATTGATTTGGTTCCAGGCGTTGAGTTCCCGTCCAGCAGGCTGTACAACCTCTCACGACCTGAACGCGAATCGATGGAGACCTACATCCGGGACTCTTTAGCCGCCGGGTTGATCCGGAATTCCACCTCCCCGATGGGTGCAGGTTTCTTTTTTGTGGGTAAAAAAGACGGTGGACTTCCTCCATGCATTGATTATAGGGGGCTGAACGAAATCACGGTTCGTAATCGATACCCGTTGCCCCTGTTGGATTCAGTGTTCACGCCCCAGCATGGAGCCCAAATATTCACTAAGCTAGATCTTAGAAATGCGTATCACCTGGTTCGGATCCGGAAGGGAGACGAGTGGAAGACGGCATTTAACACCCCCTTAGGTCACTTTGAGTACCTGGTCATGCCGTTCGGCCTCACAAACGCCCCCGCGATGTTCCAAGCATTAGTTAACGATGTCTTGCGGGATTTCCTGCACCGATTCGTCTTCGTATATCTAGACGATATACTCATCTTTTCTCCGGATCCTGAGACTCATGTCCGGCATGTACGTCAGGTCCTGCAGCGGTTGTTGGAGAACCGGCTGTTTGTGAAGGGCGAGAAGTGTGAGTTTCACCGCACATCTTTGTCCTTCCTGGGGTTTATCATCTCCCCCAACTCCGTCGCTCCTGATCCGGCCAAGGTTGTGGCGGTGAGAGACTGGCCCCAACCCACTAGCCGTAGGAAGCTGCAACAGTTCCTCGGCTTTGCAAATTTCTACAGGAGGTTCATTAAGGGCTACAGTCAGGTAGTTAGCCCCCTGACAGCCCTGACCTCACCAAAAGTCCCCTTCACCTGGTCGGATCGTTGCGATGCCGCGTTCAAGGAGTTGAAACGGTGCTTCTCGTCTGCACCCGTTCTGGTGCAGCCCGATCCTAGTCGCCAGTTAGTGGTTGAAGTGGACACCTCGGACTCAGGGATAGGAGCTGTGCTTTCCCAGAGCGGGAAGACCGATAAGGTCCTTCACCCGTGTGCCTATTTTTCCCGCAGGTTGACCCCGGCCGAACGGAACTATGACGTCGGCAATCGAGAACTCCTTGCGGTGAAAGAGGCTCTTGAAGAGTGGAGACATCTGTTGGAGGGAACGTCCGTGCCATTCACGGTTTTCACTGACCACCGGAACCTGGAGTATATCAGGACCGCCAAGCGGCTGAACCCCAGGCAAGCCCGCTGGTCACTGTTCTCCGGCCGTTTTGACTTCCGGATCACCTACCGTCCCGGGACCAAAAACCAGAGATCGGATGCCTTGTCCCGGGTACATGAAGATGAAGTCAAAGCGGAGTTGTCGGATCCACCGGAACCCATCATCCCGGAGTCCACTATCGTGGCCACCCTCACCTGGGACGTAGAGAGAACCGTCCGGGAGGCCGTGGCACGAAGCCCGGACCCCGGAACTGGGCCGAAGAACAAACTATACGTCCCACCAGAAGCTAGGGCTGCAGTCCTGGACTTCTGTCACGGCTCCAAGCTCTCCTGTCATCCAGGGGTGCGAAGAACCGTGGCAGTTGTCCGGCAGCGCTTCTGGTGGGCGTCCCTAGAGGCCGACATCTGGGATTATATCAAGGCCTACACCACCTGCGCCAGGGGCAAGGCTGACCATCGCAGGGCATCAGGACTACTCCAGCCGCTGCCTGTGCCTCATCGCCCCTGGTCCCACATCGGCCTGGATTTTGTCACGGGCCTCCCGCCGTCCCAGGGTAACACCACCATCCTCACGATAGTGGACCGATTCTCCAAGGCGGCCCACTTCGTGGCCCTCCCGAAGCTCCCAACAGCCCAGGAGACAGCGGACCTCCTGGTCCACCATGTCGTCCGGCTGCATGGGATTCCAACAGACATCATCTCCGATCGCGGTCCCCAGTTCTCCTCGCAAGTCTGGAGGAGCTTCTGCCGGGAACTGGGGGCCACGGTGAGTCTCTCGTCCGGGTACCACTCTCAGACCAACGGGCAAGCAGAACGGGTAAACCAGGAGGTGGAACAGGCCTTGCGCTGCGTGACTGCCACGCACCCGGCGGCCTGGAGTACCCATTTGGCCTGGATTGAGTTTGCCCATAACAGCCAGGTGTCTTCAGCCACCGGCCTCTCCCCTTTTGAGGTGTGTCTGGGGTATCAGCCCCCGTTGTTTCCGGTGGTTGAGGGAGAGGTCGGTGTGCCCTCGGTCCAGGCCCACCTACGGAAGTGCCGTCGGGTGTGGCGTGCCGCCCGTTCTGCTCTGCTGAAGGCCCGGACGAGGGCAAAAGCCCATGCAGACCGTCGGCGGACCCCGGCCCCTGCGTATCGACCAGGGCAGGAGGTGTGGTTATCCACAAAGGACATTCCCCTCAAAGTGGACTCCCCCAAGCTACAGGACTGTTATATCGGCCCCTTCAAGATCCTTAAGGTCATCAGTCCAGCTTCCGGCCTCACTGCGGATCCATCCTGTGTTTCATGTGTCCCGTGTTAAACCGTATCACACCTCACCCCTCTGTACTCCGGGTCCGGCGCCGCCTCCTGCCCGGATCATTGATGGCGAGCCGGCTTGGACTGTACGCCGGCTCTTGGATGTCCGTAGGATGGGCCGGGGCTTCCAATATTTGGTGGACTGGGAGGGGTACGGTCCTGAAGAACGCTCCTGGGTGAAGAGGAGCTTCATCCTGGACCCGGCCCTCCTGGCCGATTTCTACCGCCGCCACCCGGACAAGCCTGGTCGGGCACCAGGAGGCGCCCATTGAGGGGGGGTCCTGTTGTGTGGGCCACCAGAAGAGGAGGTACTGCTGGCCCACCACCAGAGGGCGCCCTGTCTGGAGTGCGGGTTCCAGGCACCAGAAGGCGCAGCCGCCTCACAGGAGCAGCCAGGGTGACAGCTCTCACGCATCACCTGCAACAGCTGTTACCAATCACCTGATCAGCAGGGGTACATCAGCAGGACGACGTCTCCACCTCTTTGCCGAGATATCGCTCTACCTGGAAGGTAACGTTCTCAGCTGACTGTGAGATCTTTCGACAGTAACCTTTTGTGACTTTTGTGCATTGTATAGCAGACTCTTTTTCCAACGAGAGGTGGAGGTAGTTTTCCTGCCGTGTGGATTGCTGGGTGCATACGCGCCCACATTTAATTGTTTTTTTGTTCCTCGCCAGCAGTACCAGGTCCGACACGCGGAGGCAGTGGCCACCTGGGAGTTCGGGACTTGGCGGCTCCAGTATTCCCGGGGTCTGGTGGCGGAGGAAATCGTGTGGTTCCGGTTCTGCTTTGGACAGACGTCTTCTATCTTCGAGCCTGCCCACACGACACCTTTTGTGATTTGGCTTTTGGTCTATTGTTGTAATCTGTTGTATTTGTTGTGCTCATTCACAACAGTAAAGTGTTGTTATTTGACTTCCTCCATTGTCCGTTCATTTGCGCCCCCTGTTGTGGGTCCGTGTACCTACACTTTCCCAACAAGTCTTGTGGTTTTGACTCACAGAGTTAAACTCTCATGTGAATGCTAATGGCATTAGCATCTTTAGCAGCTGAAGGCTTCACCCCTTAGCTCCACGCAGCTCGTGACTTTTAATGTCCACAACGAAGTAAACAACAGTGCAGTCCCCAAAAATATGACTTTATAAACTCTTAAGGCCAAAACAAATTAACCTTTCTTCTTCTTTGGAAATTATTGGCAGCTTGCAAACCAACACGGTACATTACCGCAACAAACTGTTTGGGTGTGAAACTGAAATGAACTGAATGAATGGACTCTGTTGTATGTTGTCAAAAATAACCCGGAAACATTCACCACGTGAGTCAAAACACTGATTTCCAGTAATTTCTGGAAAACTTTCATCATATATATATATATATATATATATCAGTGATGAAAGTTATATATATATAAAAAATTTAATATGATTCATTTAGATTAACTATGTGTGTGTGTGTTTCAGATGGTTTTCTCAGAGCTGCCGCTGCAAAACGTTATGAGACGGAATGGGACGCCTTTGTCATCATGTGTTTGTGAATTTTGACAAACAAACTTTTGTACTTTTTGCAGAAATGCCTCCACTTTTCTGTAACATAAATTTGATTTGTAGAGGTTACCAAGATTTGTCGACATAAAGTAAATGCTAAAAGATTGAAAAGCTGTTTAACCATAATCCAGCAGTATGACTTAAAAAAGTTTTACATTTAATGGGGCCATAAATGTAAATGAATGTAAACATAGACAGTAAAACTGGTTGTTCAAAACATCTTAATAAATCACTTTTGGTTTGGTGTAAGTCATCCATCAGAATTATGAACCATAGTACAATAACAATAACAATGCTTGGTGATAAAATGTTACATCTCATTAAACCCGAACCCTCGCACAGCCAGAATATAAGGGTACTATCACTGAAGTGCCTATTTAAACCTCTTCTTTTATGGTAAATACCATTTGCTAAAATCTCAGTCTGAATATGATTATTCCAGCATCTTTGCAAACATTCAGCCATATGTAGTGTGCAGTCTATTCTGCAGTGGTAAATTCCAGCTTAAAAATTCTTAAGAATGAATCATTGCACCAAAATATCAATGATAAATACTTGCTTTTTTACCACTGAATCATCATGAAATGACACACAAAATGAAAACCGTCACCCTGAGAGTGACCGGTATCTTGCCAAAACGTGAACAAAAGAGACTACCACGAGGAACGACCACCATGAAGAGGGACTGACGGGCAAGGGAATATACAATATTCATGTTGTGGCTGGCGTGCCTGGCTGGCTTTTGTTTGTCTTCTGTTTCTGTCTTTTGGTTTTCCTTTCAGGTGGTACGCGTTTAGGACTGAGTGGCTGTGTGGCTGAGTTATCAGGACCTCACCCTGATCACCTGAGGCTCGTCAGGACTCACAGCTGTGGTGCATCTACACGGATTGGAGCATGGTGGCATTTAAGTCTGGAGTACACAGTGTGTATTTGCCAGAGACTCGACCTTGTGACCAGACGGGTGAGATCGTCGTCTCGAGAGCCATCTCATCATCAGTGGATGCAGAGAACGTCCAGGTTTGATGCATGGTCTGTGAAAGAGGAGGGGGTGAGGTCTCACGCTCGTCAGCACACTTCCTGAGGTACGTTAGGTTTTGTGACTAACATTTATACAGTCAGTAAATGTGGTGTCCCTCACACCTTATTATATTGAGCTGTATGTTGGTCGTTTAATCAGCTTCCACTGCAGTGGAGTTTGTGAACAGGGTGTTCCATGCCTGCAGGGTGGGAAGCTGATTAGTAATTAAGCCAGGAAGTGTTTGCTGTTTGTACACCTTTGAGCGGTCTCTCTGTGTGTGGAGTGTGGACTCACATAATGATTTCTTCTTTCACAGACTCGGTTTGTCGCGGCCACCTGGGGGGTGTCGGCGGGGTCCTTGGGTCCGAACTGGTTCTGGCTCTGGACCGTTAGTGCTGCTGGGAGCGCACCGCTTTTCTACCACGCCAGACCGCGCACTTATTTGTTATATCTTTTATCACATCACTGTTATGTATTAAATTCAGTTATCCTTTGTACCGTGCTCTGCTTATTTCATACTGGGTCCTTCAAACGCTGGTCGGTTCTCCGTCCTGCGTCCGACACATAACAATTCATGCGGAATTTGGAGGCAAAATTTCAAAAATTGAGACCAGGGAAGTTCTTTCGCGAATTTAGTGTTTGACCTTCCTGTGACCTTGACCTTTGGACTTGAGCTTGGTCCTGTTGTGTACTGAAAGGTATCTCCATATGACTGCTATATATGAACTTACAAGAAGCTGCAATGATGATTTACACGCTTTGTCAACCCCATAAAAATCTAAATTTTGCATGTTTTTTCGATGATGTCATCAAATGACATCATGACTTAAAATATTTGCTATATTCTGGATCCTCTCATTGACTTTTGCTGTAATCTGAAGTTTGACCTTATTTAGGTCACCTTTGAACTCAAGCAAAACCCTGAAGGTCAAGGTCAATCGCGTATCCCATGTAATGAGATATGGGCAAGGCCCATCACTATGTTCATGCCAAATTTGGAGGCAAAATTTCAAAACCTGTGACCAGGAGTGATTTTTGTTGAATTACGTGTTTGACCTTGCTGTGACCTTGACCTCTGACCTTAAGCTTGATCCTTTTGTATGCTGAAAGGTACCTTGCAAGTGTCTGTGAAGTAAACTGTGTGCTGCACAGCGAGTTAAAGGTGAAAAAAGCAATGATTACAAACAATAAACAAACATACAACCCCAATTCCAATGGAGTTGGGACGTTGTGTAAACTGTAAATAAAAACAGAAAACAATGATTTGCAAATCCTCTTCAACCTATATTCAATTGAATACACCACAAATACAAGATATTTAATGTTCAAACTGATAACCTTTATTGTTTTTGTGCAAATATTTGCTCATTTTGAAATGGATGCCTGCAACACGTTTCAAAAAATCTGGGACAGTGGTATGTTTACCACTGTGTTACATCACCTTTCCTTCTAACAACATTGAAGCTTTGTAGGTGGAATTCTTTCCCATTCTTGCTTGATGTTCGACTTCAGTTGTCCAACAGTCCGGGGTCTCCGTTGTCTCATTGTGCACTTCATAATGCGCCGCACATGGGCGACAGGTCTGGACTGCAGGCAGGCCAGTCTAGTACCTGCACTCTTTTACTATGAAGCCACGCTTTTGTTTTGCTTTTGTCTGCACCTTGGTGACAGACCACAATGTAGTTTTGCACGAGTAAAAAACTTGCATGAAGTGAAAGAAAAGCACGATCGTTGTAAAACTGATGCATCTATTGAAAAATGGCGGGTTTGATTTGTGCTCACGACTCCTCCAGTGATGACACTCTCTGACCAATCAGTGGCCGGCAGCCTGTTGACGTTACATTTTAGCATCAGCTTGGCTCACTTGGAACCTCTCCTTAGCAGATACCAAAAAAGCACCAGGTACCAGGTACTACCCCTTACGGAAAAAAAAAACAACAAACTAGAAGCACTCAGAGAGCGCAAACCTCCACCAAGGCCATAGGGTCACTGACGTCACATGGAATACGCTTTGGCAAAGAGACTTATTCCATGTCGTTTCACGCATCTACCATCATGTTACAGATTCAGTGGTTAAACCCTTAGATCTTCAGCAAATGTATTTATAAAGAGAAACTGCATGAACTACACAAGTTTTTTTTCTAATAAGTTTATTCAATGAGGAGAAACAAATGCTAAATTATTGTTGTGTCATAACTTAATTTTTGTTCAGCCTTTGTGACCCATGTTCATGAAGTTAGATGCAAAAATGTTGAAATTGGCCCCATCCTGCAATGATAAAAAAAAAATCCTAAAAACAATTACTGGATCCGGATTGTGTTCCGGATCATAACCAAAATTTAATGACTTATAAGTTAGGCCAAGATACACCCCTGGTAAAAATTTCATTGAAATCCGTTGAGGATTTTTTGATTAAAACTGCTAACAAACCAACCAACCAACCAACCAATAAACAAACGGACACGACCGAAAACACAACCTCCTTGGTGGAGGTAACGAGTCGAGTCAAGCAGAATCGAGTAGTGCTCGACCTGTATAATGGAAAAGAGCCATAAGGGACAAAGAGATGAGTGCAGCGGTAATAATGGATGAGAAATTATGTGAATTCAACAAATGTTTTATATGTTTTTGTCACTTTTGTGTGTGTGTGTGTGTGTGTTTAGTTCTTTTTTCAAGAATTCTCAGTCTTACTGCAGTTCCAGTTTAGATATTTTATGAATCCAAGCTGCTGTTTCTTCTGTTCATGAAATAAACATTTAGAAAAATGTTTGACTTCAAATTAAATCTGCTGTTCATCAAAATATTTTAGTGTTTCCAGTCCTCACTGCTGAACCATACAACATGATACAAATGATGCAAACTGATTTTTTAAAAATGGTTTTCTGCCAGTTGGCTCCTTTTTGTTCAGGAATAATAAACTTTTTCTTTTACATTTGCAGCTTCGGTGTCGGCTGCTGAGAAACATTCACAGGTCATAAAAGTGTTAATGTCACTCCGCGCAGATTTTAATTAAAAATTCTCAGGTCTTGTTGAAAATTTTCAGTCACTTAGATGAGGTTCTGTCAGTGTGGTTTCATTAGTGTGGTTTAATTTAGATTAATTTCAGATTACACACCACAGTCATCCACATCGGGTCACAGAGCAGGATGGCGAAAAACCTAAAACTGCACAGCTCTAACACTGAGGTGTGAACTCGCCTTTAACGAAGCGGAGTGAGCAGATGGATGAGAAGCACAGTGGCGACAGACGGAGAAGGATAAAAAGACGGCGGGTTTGTGTTTTCTCTTTGCACACTTTCACCCTGAAAGCTTTGAGGTTGCTTTGTTCTGCAGAAAAACAGACTCACACTAAAATAAATAAAAAGGTAAATGCATGAATTACACCATTTTCGCATTTTCTATCGCACACACGCATGTATACACACGTGCAATCTTTTTCTTTTCTTTTCTTTTTCTTTTTAATATTTATTTCATTCATTTAAAAGAAAAACAGAAAAGCAAAAAACAAAAGCACCACAATACCAGAATGAAAAGGAGCAGAAAGAAGAACAAGTAAGCCCAGCCGCGCAGCCCCCTGTGGGGGGCTATAAACTTCAGGAGGTTTTCTGTACTCGTTTAGCATCCAGCTGCTGCACACGCTGTTTCCTCTCCTCCTGACTCCATTCACCTTAATAACCACCTCCATCACAAAAATACCACACACACACACAACTTTTCCAATGTATAAAGGCATATTTGCTCACTTCTGACAGGCATCTTGCAGCAAACAATCCAACTTGGTAAAACTCATGTACAACTACACAAACTCCCACAGTGACACAACAGCAGTGGAATGTCGGGCCTCGCAGCACATAAAACCCGGCCAGGAGGTTTAACTGAGTGCACATTAACTATATGGCCATAAAAACACACACACACCCCACAAGGCAATGAAATGGAAACAACTATACTGTATATTGACTCTGAAGGTACGAACATCCACGAAATGGACTCTGATGAGTCCAACGTTAACGGCCGAAGTATTACAAGAAACAATGAGGAGAACATTCAGAGTGCAAACTGCTAAAAAAAAACCCCACAAACGATCCAGGAATTACGCAGTGGGATGAACTAAACTACTATACTACTACAATGCATCAACTTCACCATCAACATCGTCCCTCTTAACCTTAGGTTTTGGAATGAACGGTGCATTTCTCAACCTAACATTGCTGCAGAAACACTTCAAAATCAGATCCCGCTCAAACCTGTAATCACAATTATGATCAACACATGAGAGTATGATTAAGTATTCTCCACCCACATTTCCACAAATAATATGTTAATGTAGGTAAAAGAAATCAAGAAAAACATTTTTAATCCTGTGGCTTTGCTTGAAAAATAATGAGTTTAAAGTTAATTTTATTTAAAAAAAAATAATTAATTAAAAAATTGGAAAAACAGATGTGTTCCAAATTAACTTATAATGACCTCACAGGACCCACTTCCAGTACTTTCATGGCTCATCAGTGGGGATGCGGCCCACACATTGGGAATCCCTGCTCTAGTGCAACAGTTTCTCAGTCATATATGGATAATGTCTGACTTGCTCGTAAAGCTGACATTTGATCCATTTTCTTGTGTCCGTTGTGATGCACAATGCGCACTTTCTCCAATCACAGTCACAAAAACTTAGAACTCCTTCATAATTGTCACGGCTAACTTAGTGGCTTCCCTCATTTGTCTCCTTCTTGGACTTCTTTGACTCTTGGACTTCTTGGTCATTGAAGATGTCCTACTACGGACAGGTTTACCACACAAAACCTTAAAGCTTGCATTAATGACTGATGTAAATGAAGCAAAAGATATATGAAGTGACTTGGAAATGTTCATATACGTGACCAGGATGAGAACTAAAGAAAACTTTGTAAAAGTGATGATTTTTATGAAAAATAATCCTCATAATTAGACTGTCCAATTAATTATGGACTGTGTACAAAAACAGCTGGAATCCCTACAGGTGTCAATAGCGCAACCTTATGGTTTCATTTCTGCTCTGTTGTTGGGTTGTGCAGAGATGAGTACAGAAAAACTGTTAATGTCCAAATATTTATGAACCTGACTGATTGATTTATGTCCGATGATCAATGCCAGTTAAAGTTTTTCAGTCATGTACTAAAACAGGTGCAGATGTACAGTATGTTAACATACAAACAAATCGTTTTAAACAGATTATTTTTTAACGTTTTACTGAATTTAACATCTATACAGTTTGAAAGTCGGTCAAAAAACCCCTTTTCATTAAAAGGCGTAAAGTTCCTCCTGGAACCTGATCAGCAACCTGAGCTTTAATTGAAATGTGTTCTGTGCTCATGGACAGTTGCCTTTTTTGAGCTGCAGCAGCATCATGAAACTCCGGTTAATTAGCTTCACCTTAAAACAGTGCGCCTTGTAATGTCGTAGTGACCTCACAGGGGTCGCGACCCTCTCGATCCCTACACGCTGGATCCTGCTGCTGCAGCAGCTCACAGTGCCTGAAGGTCTGCCATGTTTCTACAATTAGCCCTTAAATCTCATTACAGGTACGAGGCTGCACACAAGTGGGCTGTCCAATTTTTTAAAGTCCACTTTAATCAAACCCAGATTGCTCTTTAGAAAATAAGCACTTGCTGCCCGCTGCGTCGGAAGGGTGGCCGATGATTGCACAGACGAGCCCATCACGTAAACATAATTAGTCTGATTTCAGGTCTTCGCCTCAGAAAGGCCCATTTTGCTTGTTTTTTTTTATATAATGTTTATGTGAGGCTTTTATGACCCAGTTACAACAAAGAACAGCTCATAAAACAAACAACAACAAAAGTCACAAGACGCACAACCAGAATGTTTGCTGAACAATTTGGGGAAACACTCGTGGTTCCAGATTGCATATTAATTCAAGGCATTTTATTCCACAGGATACAAGGTGCATTTATGGAAAAAAAAAAAAGATCTGGTAACAGCAGTTTTCTTCACGTAGGATTTTTTTATGACTCTGTTCTCAAATGCACATGAAATCCTGGAGGCATATGACAGAGTCAGAGTTTGAGATCTTCAGTCTAATGGAATCCTGCTACAACCTCGAATGCATGAAGCAGAAAATAAAAGAAAACTTCAAGATTTCTTAACCCAGGCTCTGTTATTAGATGCTGTTGGGGGTCATCTTTTCAGTCCAGACAAAAATTGTTTTAATTGGTGCAATATTTATTTAGAATGCAAACACCACTGCAGCAAGCAGAAGCTAACTGGCTAATTAATGTTTTTTCTATGGTGTAGGAACACTGTTGTCAACACTGAAAAAGGCAAAAATGCCATTACAAGTGTATGGTTGCATAGACAGTTTTCTACATGGAGCTAAATGTGCACATATTTACCTCATAATATCTAAATAAAGTAACTTAAAATGATTAATTTTACACTTCACTGCTTACCTTAGTCTAGTCATCGGCAGTTGACGTGTTCAGATTATGCATGTTGTAAAAAGCAAAGTGGAGTCAGACACAACTAGCACTTGCACAGTGTGCTTTAAACAGTGCTGCAAATAAATTATGAAGATAGGGCCCCCTCAAGCCTTGTGACTGTTGCGCTATCTGGAAAAAAATAAACATTAAAGCTACATGTGTAAACTATTTTGCAGACTCACTAACGGACAATTTGACATGGGGTCCTTTGGCGTGCTCTGCCTAGCAAAACTGCTCTAAACAATTAAATGATTTTTGTACTGCAGCTGGATTTGTTTATGGAACAGTTTATAAAATTGGATGAAGCAATGCAGAAAGTACATAAAACATCATTTTGGATACTTGTTGCTTCAAATCTCAGCAAAGTTTAAGGCACTTATAAAGAGCTATTATATAGCTGTAAAAGTAGCGACAAAAGGATTCCTCCTGTTTTAGCTACAAATTATTTGAATGATGCACAGTTGTTGAGTAGATATTTTACTGAAATTTTGAATCCATCATAAATATTCCCTTGTCATCCAGCCGCGTCTACATAAAGAAGCATTTAATGCAAACGTGTGGCGATCCATCAGCCGAGCGCGTCGCTTTCCGCCACCGCTAATGTGAACACATTGCTTCCTCTGGCTCACACAGAGCTGTAAACTTGAGTGGGTTCAGTAGTTTAATGAACATTATTGATGGCGCTGCTGGTGTAATTAGTGTGACGTCTCACACCTACGAGTCTGCAGCTTCATTAACTCACTGCAAATTCCAGCTATGCGCACACGCACATGCACAGTCCCAGCACGCTCCCCCATCAATCACAAACACCGGTCCAAGCATTCGGGTTGCATGCTTCCTGTGCCCATGTTTGGGGTGAAATTACTTTGTGCATTCCAGCATCTGTGCATTGTGCACATGCACAGCGGGATGTGGTTTTAGTGTCATGTTGCTCGGCTAAACGCTGGATGCTGGTTGGATCCAGAACTCAGGTGCTGAAACTGATCAACAAAACCAGCTGAGTGAAAAAAAACAGCCTGCAGCCTCGTCCACCAACCCCCCCCGCCTCACCGCCACCTCACCGCCACCTCACCATCTCCTTCTTAACAGTGGTGGTTTGTGGTCAGTGTGAGTAATTTCTGAGGAAATCTGCATAATGGACGAGAGCAGAGTTTAAGATAAAAAGAGAAGGAGAGCAGATGAAAAGAATGGATCGATGAAAAGGTGAGAAGAAAAGAAAATGTGTTTGTACGCATTCGTCCTCTTCACTTAGATCCATTCAACAGTGAAGGAGAGCACGGGCGAAAGAGAAGACGAGGGCTCTACAGAGGAAAAAGTAAACCCAGTTTTTGGGAGGATTAAGGTCGCTCTCTAAACCTACTGTCTTTTTTCCCCTCCATTTCCCTCTCCTCCTACACCTCTTCTCCAACGGCCTAGTTCATGAATCCGATGACATGAAGAAAGCGCTAATGCACTCCCATCATGATTATGGCCATGTTGTTGTTGGAAATGTTCTGCAATAACATCACCCAACACAAATCCTATTTGGTTCAATAGGAACACAGTGGTGTGACTGTCAGCGTTCTCACTTGCATCTGTGACCATATAGTTTTGGGGATTTTAGGGGGAGCAGAGCAGCACTTCATCTCAGCATTTCCATCAGAAAGGATATCTGCCTGCCTGACCCCCCCCCCCCCCCCCCCCCCCCCCCCACACACACACACAAAAACACACTGCATGTGGGTTTTGTTTCTATGACAACACACTGCTAACAATAAGCTTGCACTCCAAAATATACACAAAAAAAAAATTACCAGCAACATTTATAGTCCGTCCAATCTGCTCTCATAGATGAACTTTTCTGTCTTCATTGTAATTTGAGGGAAACATGTCTTTGAGCTCATGGTAGACAGACATGGCCACAAACAAGCTTCTCCAATATTTTTTTGGTTGTCAGGGTGACGAGTCTCGCCCCATCTACTGGTAGTCTGATAAGGTGCTGTGATAACACCACCGCCTTTCCTAAAAAGTCCAGACATTTTTAACTTGAAGCATTCAGAGCAGCTGCACAACAACAAAAAAAGACAGAATGCTCAATGAAAACATCGGCACTGGGTAAAGCTCTTTCTCTAATAGCCACTTGGGCACTTTGGAACAAATGCTACATGGATGTGTGTATGCTAGCTCCTTGATATGACACATCATTATACAGCTATTATACTTTCACATAAATCTAATCACATTCATTAACAGTTATTCCACCTCTAGTAAAGTTTTAACATTAAAGAAACAGATTATTCTGAGCCACAACTTGTAATTCTGGACTGTATGCGTTCATTCGCATGTTTTAAAGTAATTTATTCTTCTTCCATGAACATTTTATTTTAATGCAATCACAATATCATGATACTCATTATAAAATATAATAAAATTTGATACAAGCTCCACAAACAGGAGGTATTGTTTCATCCCAATTCTCAGTTAATATCAGACCAACTAATGGCTTTAGATTATATAAATTTGTTTCTGAATGCTTGAGTAATAATTTTGTCTGTCAGATGATTAAAAAAATGCTGCTTCACATAAAAAAATGGTTTAAGTTCAATTGAAATGTGTTTAATAACACTTTATATTCTTTGTGTAAGTTTTGAAGCTTTTATGTGATTAAATTCAATATAAACATTTTTTAATATTGGTAAAACAAATTAAACTGTCTTGAGCTGCCTTTGTCTGCCATATTGTCCTCTCCCTGTCTGTCCTTTTGCATGTTGTTTGTCTGTTTTCCCTCCAGGTGGTGCGCTGCAGAGCTGAGGAACACCTGAGATTCATCAGCTCCTCGCACCTGTGATTCATGACCTCCTGATTATGAGTGGGCTGCTTAAACCTTGGCTTTGAGCTCAGTCCTTGCCAGGTTCTACCGATGCTTCCATGAGCTACCTCGACCTCTGTTTTCTGAGAGATTTTCCTGAGACGCCCTCAGCATGAATTCTGACCTTCCCGCAGCTTCTCTCAAAGGTAACCTGGGTGCTCTATTTCCAGTAATAGAGTACTCTGATCTTTGGTGTTTCCAGATGCCTTCCTGTGCAGCTTCCACGCCACAATGTCTTCTGGCTTCCACGCCACTACTTGCAAACTACCACGTCACTTTAGGAACTCTCAGCTGTGCTGCTGTTCATCTGCAGTCTGCCTCAGAGCGTGCCGCTCTGCTCCTGTCAGCTAAGTTCCTGTTGTCTCTGAGTTCTGAGATTCCGCTCTCACTCAGCTCCTGTTTGTGACTTCATCTGTTTATTCCCAAGAACTGTATGCAGAACTACTGAGTACTTCCGAGTCATTTCCATCCAAGTTCCAGCTAAATTGAACTGGGTCATAAGATGCGCTGCAGCTTAATTGCACTGCTGACCTCTGAACAATTCCTGAACTGTGAACATTCCTGCATTAAGCTTCTGTGTAAACTCTGAACATTCTTTTGTTAAAGGCTTCCAGTGTTACGAGTGCATTCACTCGCCTTTGTACTTCTCATCTCCTCAGAACGTTCCTCTGTTCTCGGCTCTGTGCAGCCACCTGGCTCTGGGTCCTGTCCTGTCCTGGATTTCATCCCACTGTCTAACTCCCAAACTTGTTTCCGTTTGCACTGCAGCTCCTGGCTTTCCACTGCTACGAGCAGGCCCTGTCTCGGCTCTGCAGGCACCATCACCAGCTTCAGCATTATTACACCTTTGTTACTCATTACTGTAAATAAATCTCCATCATTCACAACTGTTCTCGTCATTGCTCCCAGCATTTGAGTCCATCGCCTGACCGCTCCGGTCCCATCTGGACCTCTAACCATAACATAAACAGCTGTTATCTGTTATCCTACTTAAACTGTTTAAAAATCATATTACACAAATCTTTATTATTACTAAGTTGTTGTCAGATGGAAAACCAGTTTAAATGACTTTCCATAAAATTAGACACATTTAAAATCAGTCCAAAATGAGATCATATGTGGGTTAAAACTGTTTAAAACCTCTTTCCAATATCTTAAGTGGTTTGCTTGAAATCTTAATGTAACGATTTAACATATCTGAAGGAATATTTCTTGATTAACAACTTTAAAGAACTAATTAATAATCTATCCTCCTCATCTCTCTCTTCCTTTCATGTTTCCTTTCCTTCCTGCTTTCCTTAATCTCTTTACATGCAGTGGTGGGCACAGATCCGCTAATTAGCTAAGCTAACATTTTTGTTAGTGGATTAGCTTTTCAACTAACTTTAAAAACCGTCAAAGGACCAATTAGCTTCCGCTAAATTTAGTTCTGCTAACTTTCAGTCTGCTAACATTTTTTTTGCTGGCATAGTGAGTAAAGCTTAACGGTCAAAACATTTGTAAACCCTAAAATCCTACATGTTAGTTACTGTCTGTTGTGTTTTGCAACATTCAGACCGCTGTGACCTCAGTCCTCCCCAGCAGAAGGGGGCGGGCAGGCTGCCGGCAGCCGCAAAAAAGTGTTATTTACTTTCCGCATGCAACAACACACATGTATGGCAGGAAACATGAAAAGCAAGGCACTTTTCATTCATGGTTTCATTTATACACAAAACTAATTCCAGACAGCCTATTGACATTAACGCCAACTCTGTAATTTTTACAAAATGAAAATACAGCACATATCTTTAAAAGTAATGCACTAATTCTAAAGGTTTGAGTGTTAACAGACACACAGGCTAAAAGGCATTATGGGAAATCAGTCCCCTCTCAATTGCTTCACCCCCATCAAAATGCATAGAATAATGCCATCTACTGGATAGGAGTGTGAATAGTGACCGACGTGTATTGAATCACACTTTTTACAAACCGAATTTTTAGTTTTGTAAATGCCTTTTTTTTTACAAATAAGAAAATTATTTACAAATACACAATTATTTGTAAAAAACCAACACACGTTACAATAACTTGTGTGTTGGTTTTTACAAATAAATAAACCAACCAACTAGTGATTGAGAGGAGACTCATTTTCCGAAATGCCTTTTCGCACGTGTGTCGGTTAATGCTCAAACCTTCAGAATTACGTAGAGCATTACTTTAAAATATATGTGTGATATTTTCACTTTGTAAAATGACAGAGTTGCTGTTAATGTCCGGAATTAGCTTTGTTTACAAATAAAACCATGAGTGAAAAGTGCCTTGCTTTTCATGTCTCCTGCCACACGTCTATGTTGTTGCATGTGGAAAGTACACAACACTTTCTTACAGCAGTGGGCAGGGTGCATAAAGGGAGAAGCTCTGACTCATTCTTTGTTTTGAGTTTGTGATTGCCCTTGATTTTACTCAGAAGCCTCTGTGGTGCTTAAACTTGAAAGTGGCTTACCACAGCCAACAGTGTATCGACTTTTCAGTTAGCAGATTAGAGGATATCGAAGCTAACTTTTTGGTTAGCTGTGTCCACCACTGTTTACATGCAGCCTTCCTCATCTCTGTGTATTTAACTTTTTCACACTTGTGCCACCTGTGCACGTCTCCTTCCACACTCTGCACTGATCCAATCCACGGTGGATTAGCTGCAGACTGTGATATCAGTCTGACCCCGGCCGACCCTGGACAAGCCCTGCCGGCTAATTGAAAGGCGGCACACTGGGCCACAGGATTACACACGGCTCCATTTTGGCCCGTTATTATCACACAGACACACATGCACACTCATACAAACACGCAGATAGAGTGAGAAAAGCTGAGAGAAGAGAGAATAAGCCCTCGAGACAAATTGGATGTTTTCTGTCTCTGCATGTGTTTGACTCCACAGAGTTCAAGACTGAGTGCGTGCAGGTGCGTGCACGTGCGGTCTGCTTCTGTAAGCGCTTGTGTGGGTGTCTGTGAGCGTGTGTGTGTTCCTCGCTGCAGGAATGAGCTGCATTTTAAAAAGCAATAAATAAATGAATGAAGGAATAGGGAAGAGCTGCAGCCAAAGGTCTTTAACACTGAAATGAAACAGCAGCATCAAAGCACAGAGGTAATCACAGGCGGCGTTCATCTGCAGGTGAATCAAGTATCATCTCAAGCCATGATGGTGCTGAACAACGAGCCTGTTTGCACCCTCAGTGCCAAACGTGCACACAAAGTTAATATACGTGGTCTGTCCATAAATTAATGGTCCTTTTTATTTTTTTTAAAACTATATGGATTTCAATCAGATGTTTTTACGTCAGACATGCTTGAACCCTCGTGCGCATGCGTGAGTTTTTCCACGCCTGTCGGTGACATCATTCGCCTGTGAGCACGCCTTGTGGAAGGAGTGGTCCCGCCCCCTCGTCGGATTTCATTGTCTGGAAATGGCGGAATGAAAAGGACTTTTTTTCCATCAGAATTTTTTCAGAAGCTGTTAGAGACTGGCACCTAGAAACCTTTCGAAAAATTTATCTGGCTTTCAGTGAAAATTTTACAGGCTTCACAGAGAATAAGGACTTTAACTACAGGTTTAAGGACCCCTTTAAGGATGGTCGGTGCGCCGCGCTGCGACGATGCGGCACAAACCACTGGATCATTTCTAAGCTGATGGCTCTGTGGATACGAGCCCGTCATGTGCTCTTTCTCTGGTTATCACAAGACCTGGACATCAGCCATTTTCCGGCAGATTTCACTTTTAACAAGAGATTTTGTCGTGGGAAAGCCGCACGGAGGCTTCGTGCGTCACGACCGATACGCTGATGAAGCGAGACAACGGAAACACTTCCGTTTCGGAGTGTTTAGAGGACAAGTTGGGACATGTCTATCTCTCCACAAGTTCTTTTATACTCACTCGACTGGTAAGCACTGAAAGCCGAGATAGACATGTCCCAACTTGTCCTCTAACACTCCGAAACGGAAGTGTTCCTTTGTCTCGCTTCATCAGCGTATCGGTCGTGACGCACGAAGCCTCCGTGCGGCTTTCCACGACAAAATCTCTTGTTAAAAGTGAAATCTGCCGGAAAATGGCTGATGTCCAGGTCTTGTGATAACCAGAGAAAGAGCACACGACGGTCTCGTATCCACAGAGCCATCAGCTTAGACATGATCCAGTGGTTTGTGCTGCATCGCCGCAGCTCGCAGCGCGGCACACCGACCGTCCTTAAAGGGGTCCTTAAAGCTGTAGTGAAAGCCAGATAAATTTTTCGAATGGTTTCTAGGTGCCAGTCTCTAACAGCTTCTGAAAAAATTCTGATGGAAAAAAGTCCTTTTCATTCCGCCATTTCCAGACAATGAAAATCCGATGAGGGGGTGGGACCACTCCTTCCACAAGGCGTGCTCACAGGCGAATGACGTCACCGACAGGCGTGGAAAAACTCACGCATGCGCACGAGGGTTCAAGCATGTCTGACGTAAAAACATATGAATGAAATCCATATAGTTTTTGAAAAAAATAAAAAGGTACGATACTTTATGGACAGACCTCGTATATCTGTGTGAGCAGGAGCAAATATTCAGTTCTACATGTGCATAAACCACAAGACAAGAAGGATACTTACTTTTGCAGCTCACTAATTTAGGTGCAGATTGGAAGGAGACTGGAAGGACAACATTTCATCAACAGCATGAAACAAATAT
This sequence comes from Thalassophryne amazonica, assembly GCF_902500255.1. Lineage (NCBI taxonomy): Eukaryota > Metazoa > Chordata > Actinopteri > Batrachoidiformes > Batrachoididae > Thalassophryne > Thalassophryne amazonica. Next base: position 17,885,297 of record NC_047122.1, read on the forward strand.
GTGCACATCATGAATTATTGCATAAAACTGCTTCAAAGTACTTTGAAACACTGGCTCAAGATACTACAAACAACTATGCACTGATGCTAAAAGCAGCACTTAAAGTGTTTTGCTCATGTTTGTCATGTGCAGCCTCTTTATGCTACATGAAACTGAGTACAAATAGAGATGCAGAAAAGATTTACACTCTTGAAGTGGAGAGACACTGTGCACATTATGCACAAGCTATAACTAGTCAACATTTAGACATTTTCAGTTCATCACCGATTGTAGAAAGAAAAGAATGTAATCAGTGAAAAGGTAAAACAAAAAAGAATGTAACAAATGTGAACCTTCTGCACAGAGTGTTATTTGCATGTACACTCTACGTAACATGAAGAAGAAGAAAAAAGAAAAAAAAAGAAACCTGTATAGTAGCAGTTAAACTGGCAACGACTCTGCACATAATTACATCTAAAGCCGGAAAATGAGAGCGTTCACCTTGGCTGGCTATTCGAGAAAACTTCGACTATTGACAAGAGCAAATGCGCAGCAGAGGAAGGCCGCGGTGGTGAGAGGGATGCGGTAGATGATGCGTACGTACAAACCTTTGTGGTCGACTCTCGCTCGCCCACACGCTGCCTCTCTGTAATTGAAACCAGCAGCATTTCAGTGAGCTCACTCTTTTTCCTCCTGCTTACTGAACCACAGCAGCAAAAGAGAGAGAAAAAAAAAACCTTTGAAATCTGGACTGCATTGAGCCACAGGGCCCCAAATGTAAAGTACTTGAGCAAAAAAGGATCAACAAGTAACCATCCTTAAAATATTAATTCTGTGCACCAGCAGATACTGGACCCCATCAGCTGTTGTTTCCACACACCAGCCTGACCATCAATAATGCAGCCTGATTTAGCCTAAATGACACATTTCAAAATAAAGTACACACAGTATGACCAGTATGGCACAGTATGACCTCAAGCTCGGGGTCATGACCCCCTGTGGGATCAGCGGGATGAAGATCAAAGTCAAAGTCAAAGTCAGCTTTATTGTCAATATGCTATATATGCTCGACATACAGCAGAGATGAAATTTCAGTCCTCTCAGACCCACGGTGCAGAGTATAGAATAAAAACTACTACTAAGCTAAGTAAAAAAATTGACCTTAAATATTACTGATTTACAAAATAAAAATACAACAGTATTAACAGTGTAGGTTGTGTAAATATAACAGTATGATGCTGTTGTGCAAATGGCAAAAGTGTACTATTGAAAACAGTATGACATTAAATACGATAGTGCAATACGATGAAAAAAGGCATTATTCTGACATTGATTAGATTTTCATCTATGTCAAATTTTTGATTCTTGTGCTTTTTTTTTTACTTTTCACATTTTCTGCAGTTTAAAACAGTGTTTCTAGATACACAAGTCCACATTATTAAAAGCCAAATGTGAAAGCAGCTACTTTAAAAAAGTTTCCATTGATTTTGCACAAAATACTTTCAACTTTCAGTATGACACACTGCAAAACCTGTCCCTCTTCAAAAATAATCTGAAATCTAGCAAAAACTGTCTTGTATTAAATAATAAAAAAAAAACTGCTAATGGGGTAAGAAAAATTTACTTGTTAGAATTCTCAAAATTAGCAAAATGTCTTAGGCACTGAATAATCAAAATATGCCTTAAAACTAGACAGAATTCTTATTTTTAAGATTAGCCTCTGTCTTAAAATAAGGAAAACAATCTTGTTCCTTTGCTTGGATGATTTGAAATCCATTGCCTTTCCTTGTTACTGGTTAAATACAGCTTGATATTAGCTGAAAAAATTGATTAAGAAACAGTAAGATACATTTTCCCAAAATAAGACATTTTTTGTTATGTAAAAAATGCTTGACAATATTATTGTTTCTATTTAGACAAAAATTAAGTGAAATTTTCTTTAAACAAGTCTCTCTCTTTTTTTAAAACTTAGATATCAGTTTTTGCAGTGCATGCTTTCAGGCATCAAAATTCCAAAGTTATTTCTTCTTTGTTCAAACCAACCAACAAAACTTTCTACAGTGGCGAGAAATAGTCTGGACATACGAGGTCTATTAGATAATAAACCAACCCTTTTATTTATTTTTTTTAACTATATGGATTTGAATGACATGCGATTACACCAATCATGCTTGAACCCTCGTGCGCATGCGTGAGTTTTTTCACGCGTGTCGGTGACATAATTTCCCTGTGGGCAGGCCTTGAGTGAGATGTGGTCCCGCCCTCTCGGCTGAATTCCTTTGTTTCACACGCTGTTCGAGACGGCGCGCGTTGCTTTATCAACATTTTTTCTGGACCTGTGAGGAATATCCGAGTGGACACTACGAGAAATTAAGCTGGTTTTCGGTGAAAAGTTTAACGGCTGATGAGAGATTATGGGGTGTTTCTGTCGGTGTACGGAGCGGGAAGTCCTGCAGCGCTTCCAGGCGCCGTCGTCGGCCTGTTTCGACCTGAAAACATCCTAATTTAAGGCTTAATTCACCCAGGACGTCGTGAGAGAACAGAGGAGATTCAGAAGAGGCCGGCATGAGGACTTTATGTGGACATTCCACTGTTTAAGGACATTTTTTAATGAAAGACGTGCGCGCAAATTCGCCGAGTCGTTTCCGTGACGACTCGGCAAATCTGTGTGAGCCGCGACAGGTAAAACACTTCCGTGTTGAAAACCATTTGTAAAATTCAGGCGGCTTTTGATGGCTTTCGACAAGTGAGTAACTGAGAAATTGTTTAACAGCTTGGGCATGTTCCAACTTGCCCGTTAAGGTTTCCAACGGAGGTGTTTTTCCTATCGCGACCCCCCGCGGTCGGGTCCGGCCCGACATGCGACTCTGCCCACACGTTCTTTCATTACAAAATGACCGTTAACAATGGAATGTCCGAATAAACTCCTCATGCCGACTTCTTCTGAAAGTTCTCTGTTCTCTGACGACTTCCTGGGTCAACAGAGCCTGAAATGTGGAAGTTTTCAACTTGAAACGGCGAGACGCTGCCGCCTCGAAGCGCAGATCGCCGTCAGGCGCCGTGGACCGTCCTTACAGCGACACTACCAGACCAAAATCTCTCATCAGCCGTTAAAATTTTTACTGAAAACCAGCTGAATTTATCGAATGGTGTCCACTCAGTTGTGCCTTACAGTTTTGAAAAAATTTTGATCAAACAAAGCAGCAGTCTCTGAGCCAATCCTAAAGAATGAAAAAAACGACGAGAGGGTGGGCGACTCCTCACTCAAAGACTGCCCACAGGCGAATGACGTAACCGACAGGCGTGAAAAAAACTCTCGCATGCCCACGAGGGTTCAAGCATGTCTGATGTAATCACACGTGATTCAATCCATATGGTTTTTGAAAAAAATAATAAGGTCGGATACTTTTCTAATAGACCTCGTATATGGGCTTTCTTATACCCTCGTCACACATAGCCAGAATCATGCAGAATGGCATCAGAATGACGAACTGGCACACATCAAAACGTGTTGGGTTTCAGTTCCAAAACGTTCTGACAGCCATTTGCAAGAGTCCACACACTTGATCAAAATCGGCCAGCAGCCCTGAGTGTGATGCACATGTTCAAAACCCTCCGGGTGCCGTCAAGATGGGACACCTATCTGACGGCAGTCCATGTGCAGTCTGAGCACCATCTGACCGCAATTTATATATTCTGATGGTGTAAAAACGGGATCCAAAATGATTTGAGGGCATATGAGGGAACCTCGAGATGGATCTAGCATGGCAAAGCCTGCCGGTATGACCTGGATGTGCCATGTATAATAATGTCCCCCTCAGAGCGCAAAGGAACTGTTGAAATGTATGTGGCACGCTTCATCATGATAATTATGAATTATTATCATGAAAAATTATTATGAAAATTTGCCCTTTGAGTAAAACAGACATCAATCAAATTTCATTAGCAAATTTCAATATAGAGAAGCTTAACTTGTTTTTGCTTGTTCAAACATTTGATATTACAAAAATTTAAAAAAGTATAAAAGCCCAATGTGTCCAAATTTTTCCATGCAATCGAATGTTGAGCTCATTTAACAAACATTTAAACATTCTTTAACACAGACTTAGGCTAATTTATGCCTCATTTACATACATGAATGTCCTTGTGTGTTTCAAATGGTGCAACTTCAGTGCCCACATAATTCCATGTTTGTTATGTTGACGGCAGTGCAGACCCTCTTGAAGTTTCTGAGAACATCAAACAGTTGAAGAAATCACAATGCTACTGCAAAACAAATTAAGCAGTGGTGTCAGTGGATATGCTTTGTGTGCTGTCACACACTTCATGCCACCCCTGTCACACCTTGATGATTTAGCCAGCATATGCCGACCATATTAAAAACGCTGGCATACGTCTAGTACTGGGTACGTTTTGTATAAGTTAAGAGCACGCTGAAGCATGCTGATATACATCATAATACAGTGAGGAAAATAAGTATTTGAATACCCTGCGATTTTGCTAAAGTTCTTCCACTTAGAATCATGGAGGGGGTAAATTTTCATCTTAGGTGCATGTCCACTGTGAGAGACATAATCTAAAAAAAAATCCGGAAATCACAATGTACACTGCTGCAAATAAGTATTTGAACACCTACCAACCAGCAAGAATTCTGGCTCACACAGACCTGTTAATTTTTCTTTAAGAAGCCCTCTTATTCTGCAATCTTACCTGTATTAATTGCACCTGTTTGAACTTGTTACCTGTATAAAAGACACACTCAATCAATCACACTCCAACCTGTCCACCATAGCCAAGACCAAAGAGCTGTCTAAGGACACCAGGGACAAAACTGTAGACCTGCACAAGGCTGGGATGGACTACAGGAAAACAGGCAAGCAGCTTGGTAGAAGACAACAACTGTTATGATTATTTATTAGAAAGTGGAAGAAACACAAGATGACTGTCAATCTCCCTCGGTCTGGGATTCCATGCAAGATCTCACTTTGTGGGGTAAGGATGATTCTGAGAAAGCTCAGAACTACACAGGAGGACCTGCTCAATGACCTGAAGAGAGCTGGGACCACAGTCACAAAGATTACATTAGTAACACATGATGCTGTCATGGTTTAAAATCCTGCAGGTCAGCAAGGTCCCCCTGCTCAAGCCAGCACATGTCCAGGCCCGTTTGAAGTTCACCAGTGACCATCTGGATGATCCAGAGTAGACATGGGAGAAGGTCATGTGGTCAGATGAGACCAGAATAGAGCTTTTTGGAATCAACTCCACTTACCATGTTTAGAGGATGAGAATAATCCCAAGAAAACCATCCCAACCGTGAAGCATGGGGGGTAGAAACATCATACTCTGGGGGTGCTCTTCTGCAAAGGGGACAGGACGACTGCACCGTATTGAAGGGAGGATGGATGGAGTCATGTATTGTGAGATTTGGACAGCTTGAACACGTCCCTCTCTTCGAATCTGGCTAGCCTCAGTTCGGGTGTTTGTTAAATCATATTTTTGGGGACTAGGCGGTGGTTCTCCTAACAGTTTGCTTTGGTGTGGACAGCAAAAGTTAAGCGCCACATATTTTCACAGTAATTACACATTTAATGGACCTACCAACAGCTGCTAAAGTGCTACAACCATTAGCACACAACATTAAATCCTGCTCTGACGTAACGCATCACGTGATAAATCTGTTCTTGGTCCAAAGACCTGCAAGTTTACAATTAAAGTTACGTCTGTATGAACCCTTTAAGGATCTACAGTTAAAGTTTAGTTTATGTTTAAAGTGTGCGCAAACCTCTGTCCTTCCCTCCTCTGCCTCCACCTCCATTTGTCTGTTTCTAAGGTACGAACACTTAACAAAACTTTTGTCTTTTACTTTATATATTTTATTAAGCACAGGTAAAATATACATGTCTGTTTGTTAATAAAAAAAAATATTTATTACAATAAACAGGGCGTTAATGTGCAAACTTTACTTTCCCCCCGATCGCAGCTCACATCAACTCACATTGAAAATAACGGAGAAACAACCTGAACTTCTGGCATTTTTACAAAGAAACGCAATGACAATGTCTAAAAACCCAGTTAATATATCCAGGAGAGTTTTAGGCACAATAAACAAAGAGTTTTATGTTGAAATGTTAATGCTGTTGTCTATGTGCAACAGCTTAAGTGTAGTCTGATCAGAGCGTCTCAGTGCAGTTTTCAATGTTAATGACAGCGCGCCTTTTTTGTTTGGACCCAGAAGCTGAAAATCACATGATGCTTTACATCAAAGTTAACAACCGGATAAGACTAGAGTTTCATTCAGCATCAATATTGCAGCAGGGACATCTTAGAAGGACTGTTAGGACAGTTCGCTGCATAACAAGCCATATTGTTCCAGGTGTTTGTAATAAAATACTTCAAACACACACAGAAGCAACACAACAGTGAGTTGCCACTGCAAGTAGACTCTGATTTACTGTCAGAGGCTACAAGACAAGTCGCCGCCGCTGAATCCAGCATTTGTCACTCAAAGCAACCACATCCACAATTATAAAGAATTTAGATTAAATTAGATTACATTAGATTAGACGAATTTTATTAATCCATTGGGAAGACTCCCTCAGGGACATTGAGGTTCCAGCAGCACTGGACAGTAGCACACAGGGTAAGAGCACAGAGTATCAAAAATAGGGCTGTCAGGATTAGGAATTTCTGGAGACGATTAATTGTCAGACAAATAATTGCGATTGACGAATATATTGTCTATTATTTTCCCTTCTTTATATTCTACCATCGTAGTATAATTACACAACTCTGGAAGAAGGTTTGGCTTCTGTGAGTGGAGAAACTGGGAATAGTGCAACATTTTTATTTTTATCTTCATTTTACATACCGTTTCAACTTTTTCTGATTTGTGGTTGTTTCTGTTGCATTTCTGAAATTGTTTCTCCACATCAGTCACGTTTTGTGCTTAAACACTACATTAAGCTCAAGATAGAACAAATAAATACCTTTGGAAAATAACAGGTGTTAAAGTTCAGAGTTCTCACCTGCTTTTTGTGATCTGTGCATCTGAACATCACCACAGCTTCTCCACGTTCATTCATATATTCTCATTTTTAAATAGTTTTTAAAGATATTTGACCGTTTATTTCATCTCATGATCTCATAAATTCAGTATACAACGTGCACATGGTGTGAACAGGACGGTAAAGGCAAAAATCACACTGGGAGCGAAAGTTCAGAGAGACGTAAAGGCAGCTCCACGTTTTGGTTTTGTTTTTAACATGTTCACTTGAGTTAAAATCCTCTCTCTGCTCCGCGCTCCCTGCGTGCACTTATGGTTCTCAGCAGACTAACGTGTCGTGCCTCCATTCAGGAATTTTCCTCCCCAACCCTCCCTTGCAGCCTGTTGACTCCGCACGCACACACAGAGACACATACACACCGACAGCTCCTTCGGTAAACTCCGCATTTTAGACAGCTTTGAAGAAGACGGCCACTGTTTTAATCGTCCGTCTTATCCAAACGGCAGGACAGATCGCTCCTCATCCTCCATGTTATTGTCCTGCCTTAAGACGAGAGCGACACAGAGTGAGCGAGGCTGCAGCACAATGACACCAGATTCTAAGTCGTTTTATGCTTTGTGGATAAAATAAATAATTCACGGTAATCACGAATATGAAAATAATCGCGATTGGCGAATTTTGTAATAATTGTGACTGCCCTAATCAAAGTAGAAGTAAGAAACAATTATGGTTTAAAACATGGGTGCCAAAGTTCGGTCCTTGAGATCTACCTTCCTGACACTGTTAGTTGTCTCCCTGCTCCAACACACCTGAATCCAATGAAAGACTAGTTAGCAGGCTTTTAACCCTCTGGGGCCGACGCCGTTGTATACGATGGCTGAGACCAAGCTTTACTAAATTATAAATAACTTTTTAATGATATGAGATAGAAACTTACTTTTTTTTTGCTGAAAAGTTAACTCTGCGGACTTGTGAGCCACCCATTGTCCATCTTTGTACTCCTCATAGAAGCTGTGTGATGACATGTGCAATGTGAGTGTCCAATCGGAATTAGTTCACCATCCCATGGTTTTCCAAAATGCAATCGTAGGGCAGATTTACCTCATGTGATAAACCAAAGATCATGTGTTACTAGTTGGCCTGTTTGAATAGCCCCCTGGCTGCTTGCTCCAATGCGCCCTGCGCCATTACGCACAGCGATCAGTGAAAGTGAGCAGAGGGAGCAGACAGAGAGCCTCTGATGACAATCTCACGTGCTCAAACACAGAGTGTGTGATTTTGTGTAGGCTCTCAGTTGTCCAGGTGGTTTCCATAGTAGAGAAGCTTGAATCTTCGACTGGACTGGGTTGCTTGACGTGAGGACGTTTCGCTTCAAATCACAGAAGCTTCCTCAGCTAAAATTCTTGCTCTGGTAGTGTTGTGTGGGCCGCTGAAGAGGAGGTACTGCTGGCCCACCACCAACAGAGGGCGCCCTGCCTGGAGTGCGGGCTCCAGGCACCAGAGGGCGCTGCCGCATCATGGGAGTAGCCTGGGTGACAGCTGTCACCCATCACCAGACACAGCTGTTCTACTCAGCACCGAGGTATATCAGGAGGACGGCGTCTCCACCTCAGTGCCGAGATATCGCCTTGAGATAGAGGTAAACTACTCTGCAGCATATTCTGTATATTTGATAATACGTGTTAAACCTTTCAGGACAGCTGACTACCGAAAGCCAATTGCTTGGATAAGTACTCACCTTCCTGTTTTAACGTGACGAGAGGTGGAGGCGGCTTCTTCCCTCTCCGTGTTACTGGGTGCAGCCGCATCCACACCTGTGGTTTGTTGCTCTCTCTTGCCAGCAGTACCGGATCCGACGAGCGGAGGCAGTGGCCACCTGGGACTTCGGGACTTGGCGGTTCCAGTATTTCCAGGGTTCGGTGGCAGAGGAGATCTGGGTGGTTCCGGTTCGACTCGGACGGACGTCTCCTACCTTCGAGCCTGCCCACACGACACCAGCAGAATTCGGCTTAATCCCAAATTGTTGATTGTTGTATTGGTTGTGCTCGTTTCACAACAGTAAAACTTGTTATTTACCTTCTCCATTGTCCGTTCATTTGCGCCCCCTGTTGTGGGTCCGTGTTCCTACACTTTCACAACAGGTAGTCTGACTTCTGTCTTGACTCTTGTAGAGAAGAATAAACCGAAGCCAACAAAAGCTGGAGTTTTTAACCTAACCAGACCCTCCTACCGAGAGGCTGACTGCTATAGGCTAGTGACTAAACAACAGCTCTAATTAGCACCTATTGTGCTCTAGTTAGCACTCTCCTAATGATGGGATGGAAGCCTCCCGTGATGGCTCCTTTGACAACTCTCCTGATGACGTGAATGATTTATACCATGAACAAAAGACTGAAAACTGCTTTGACCTGAGTACCCCATTGTAAACAGGGGACAAAGCATGTCTGAGACCCGCCCCCCGGTTAAGGCTGGGTTTCAACTGTTTTACAAAGAATGCTTCCTTGACACCTCTCTCAAACCATTTCTTCTCTCTGGCTAAGATTTTAACTTCCTTGTCCTAATAATTCCTAAATGTGAACATCAGGTGAAAATCCCAAAGGGAGAGCTATTTGTTTCTGTATTTTTGTGTACAAGAAGCTTTGTTCTTAAGGTCTTGGTGAATTTTCATTTCATTCTTTGTCTCTCTTGAAGGACTGAAAATGGACTGCCAGCATCAGAATATGCAACAGTGCTGTTTGGCTTCTTTCCCAGAAATAAATAAAAATCTCGCATTGAGCCTTAACCAACCAGATTTGATTCTTCTGAGTTGGAACCCTCCCTTTTCTTGTCTTTTCACCTCTTGAACCCCATTTTTGTTGATTTTCAGTTCATAAGAAGGCTAATCCGTGGCTTTAATGCTGCTAATTTGTTCCTGCATCACATGGCCACTTTACAAATTCAGACTTATTATAAAGTATTACATCTTTTAAGATAATTATAGCCCTAATCCTAATTAGGTGTCATTTCAACATCTACCAGACAGAAGGATCAGGAATTCCCAAATATTTCATGTTGGTTCCTTTAATTACAGCGCGACTCAAATGACTTCACGGGATACAGATTCTTGAGTGTTTTTACGAAATGGAAACAATGTGTGTCTATAATTTTCAGGGGATAAAATGTGTGCTGAATTTATATGTGAAATGTTCTAATTAGATCCATATTTAGCTAGAATTAACAGAATAATGATAGAATTCCTGCCCGATGGGCTGCACAGGCTGGTGTTGAGATTGAACTGATGACCTTTTGGTAAGGAGAGCTTTTCTCTTGACACCCGCTTGCCCTGTCAGCCCGAACACAGATCTCATATTTTCTCCGTGCTGGTTTCCTGCTGTTCAACCTGAAGGACATAAAGGTGCGTTCACTGTACGGTTTATTCCACAAGTCCAAATGTGATCAACAAACTGTTATTCATATGTCATCAGACTCTTTGATAATTTTAGGCACTGCATATTGCGGCAGTTTCAAATACTTTTAATTGGTCTTACATCTTACTCTAGAATATTTCTAGTTTATAAATCTTGGGCATTAAACGCCCTGGTCATACTGGGAACAGGAAGAGGAAATTTAAACCGCATGGGCAAATAGAACAGGGGAGAACATCATTATACATAAATTATAACATCACAGCGAAAGGGAAAAGTATTTCAAAAATGACCATTACATAGCAAGCTAAATACTAACCAAATTAGAGTTCAAGTTCACCAATGGATACACCCAAAAATACACCACACACCGTGCTAGTTAACAGCATGTATTTTACATTATGGTAGAAATATATCAGCCCTGAGGTTAATTGGTGATGGTGCTTATTGTTGGATTCTGGTGCATGAAGCAGATGAGAGTCCATGACTCCCATGGACAGGATACCTGCCTGACTCAGGTTACTAACCTAGCCAAGGCCAGTTCCAGTGTTCATTTTGACAGCATACCGTATTTTCCCAAGTATAAGTTGCACCTCTTAAAAACATGAGGAGGGCCTTGCATTGCTCTGAGGGGATCACATTTTTTTAGGTTAGAAATGTAAAGTACAGCCCTGCACTGGACTATTTTCTTTGTTCCGCAGCCACTCCTGCCTGGCCTGCTCTTGCTGAATTTTGGACCATAACCCCCAGCAACCGCAATGTGTGTATTACCCTCTCGACCGTTCTCATGATGTGCATGTTCAGTCTTGCCCACACCTGTGAAACTCTGATAATTTATGCCTGCACAATAATAGAGATGCAGTGATTTTGTGTCTTCTCCCGTCCCAAGATTCATGGGGTTGTTTCTTTCGTTTTCCTGGCCTGTATGTCGTTTGATGCACTGATCAGGAAAAGCACTCCTATTCATGTTTTCATTTAGTTTAAAGACAGTTTCATATTCTATTTGTCATATGTGTGTGCCATATATGGGCATGCAGTAAAGTGAGACTGTCGCGTTGCTGCGGTAACTCCCTCTGTGGCTGCGTCTGTCTCTGTATGTGTACCTGATGACTACTAGGCTATAGCCTAATAATTATTCCATAGTTTATTTATCAATAGTATTATGAAATATCTACTTTGGAAATATATATAAATTGTAATCATGGTCGCCTGTGATTTTTTTATTTTATTTTTTTGTGCTTGGCAGGTGACTGGTTTGTTCATCCAGGGTCATCCCAAGTGTCTCTGAGGGTGGGCAAGGCTCCCGAAGGCCCGCGCATGATGCCGGGTATGCATCCAATTCATCAACACCATCTCAAAAGTAACCAGGTGAAACGTGGGTGTGTTCTTGGCCTTCTCCAGCTGCAGGGGCCTTCAACCCTGAGGCACCTACATGCTGGATCAAGCACATAATGCAAGACCACTGGCTGGAAAATACCCTTTCACACATCCACAACTGGAAAAGTGGTTGCCCAGAGTTGTGGTAAGAAGTCGGTTGTTTTCACCATCCTTTATTAGAGAAATGAGGACCTCAGAAGAGCCTTAATGTCTTCTAGGTTATCTTATCTGTTGGAACTGTGAAGACCAGAGGCCACAATTGCTTACTGGAGTGCGACAATTTACCACTTTTCTTTCTCTATCCTTAGAGTTCTTCAGCTTGTGGTTTTCCCAGTATGCATTTCAGCAACCCTTGTAGACAGAGCACTAAGCTGCATTCAGCTTAGTTTACACACATTAAAACAGTGAGGAAGCATGTTTGAAAAAATACGGGAACAAGCATTTTAAAAATGTATCAAAGTGACAAGCGTCCACTGCTCGCTAGAGCCAAATTATACATTCAGTGTTATTTTACGACTGCTTTTACGTTTTAATTTTATCCCGCTGGCAGATGCTTTCACCCACATTAACATACAAGTGAGATGGATTAAAAGCTAAAAGAGGAGCAGATCAGGACAGAACACTGAGAATACTGTAAGTGCCATCAATGGGCTTACTGAACATTAAGTGCCAGGATGTTGTACAACTGCACCTTTTAAAATCCCAAATTAATCACAAAAAAGCCACTTTTGTTAAAAAAAAAAAGTCATTACGTGCCTGTTTCATGCTGAAAGTCTACCAGTGAAAGAAAATGGTGAGATAAATTATACCATCTGTTACCACAGAAATTGTCAAATGCATAATTTTACAAGCTTCAGTTGACAGGGTTGGACTTGAGGTCAGACCTACTTTGCAATGGGTTTTGGGACTGACTTGCTGATTTGTCAGGAATGGAAGACACAAATATGTGAAGTGTTTGATGAAATCTTGGAAAGGTAAGTTGTGATGGGCCTTTCACATTGAATCCATCAGATGCATCAAAAATTGGTCAAAAAAAGCATTATTTTTCAATGAGACGCGTTGCGTTTTAGATGCGTCAGATGCATCGTGTCAAAAGCCGAGCTAAACCGATGCATCTGACGGGAGCGCGCATTGCCGCTCGTCAGCAGGCTGACGGAAAAGTCAAAGTTCAATCCAATCCAACTTCCGACTTGCTGAGCTGTGACGTACCTTTGCATTGTCCAATAGGAACGACGCGTAGGGCCAAAACACGGAAGACGGGTGGCAGAAACCACTGATTTCTACAAATGGACGGTGCAGAACCACTGATCTGTGCAAATCATACGTGTCACAGGACTCCTCATTTATGGAGCAGTTTTCTGAAGAAAAATCCTTCGAAATGTTTTTTGTTGTGTTTACCCTCATTATTTCTGATTACTGTTAAAAAAAGTTTAGAACACTTGTAATTAAAATAGCTAATAAATCAATAAATGGTTCTTTAGAACCCTTTTGTCTGTAAAATAAAACCACCTGTTATTTCAGATTATTTCATTTCTTGTTTAACATAAGGAACCTCGGACATTTATTTTTAGACAAAATAACATGGAATTTGTACATTTTTTTTAAAGTCTGGTAGATTATTTATATCTCATTTAACCAGAAAACAGACACTGTAAATAAATACTAATGATTATTATAAATGCAACAGGAAATAATTTAACAATGACTGTAGTGTGATTGTAAAGTAGGATTTCTGTGACATAAACCTCATTATGATTTTTTTAATATATATATAGTCATTTCAACTTGTAATTGTTGGGAAAGTGTAGGAACACGGACCCACAACAGGGGGCGCAAATGAACGGACAATGGAGAAAGTCAAATCACAAAGTTTTATTGTTGTGAACTCACACAACAAACACAACAGATTACAAATACAGCAGTAACCGAATTCCAAAGGTGACGTGTGGGCAGGCTCGACGATAGGAGACGTCTGTCCGAGTCGAACCAGAACCACCCGATTTCCTCTGCCACCGAACCCCGGGGATACTGGAGCCGCCAAGTCCCGAACCCCAGGTGGCCACTGCCTCCGCTCGTCGGATCCGGTACTGCTGGCAAGGAACAGAAACAGTCAGGTGTGGGTGCGGCTGCACCCAGCAACACACAGGGTGGAAACACCACCTCTACCTCTTCTCAAAAACAACACTGAAGGATTGGAAGGTGAGTACTTATCTAGTCACGTCCAACACTGTCTTCAGCTGACCTTAAGCACAAGCAAAAAGTATTAACTCTTAGAATAGAGTAACTGGCTGAGTTCGTTACCTCCTTGGTAGAACGATATCTCGGCAATGAGGTAGAGATGCCGTCCTGCTGATATACCTCCCTGTTGATGGATATCAGCTGTCTCGTCTCAGGTGATGGGTGACAGCTGTCACCCTGGCTGCTCCTGTGAGGCGGCAGCGCCCTCTGGTGCCTGGAGCCCGCACTCCAGACAGGGCGCCCTCTGGTGGTGGTGGGCCAGCAGTACCTCCTCTTCAGCGGCCCACACAACAGTAATTTTGCCAAAATATGTAATTGCCTTTAATGTTGCTATCAGGACAGAGTCATTTCTAAAATATGAATTTGAGCACAATAAGTGGAGAACTTCTACCTGTGCAAATGTCTTTTGACTTTGATTTCGTGGACATTTTTAATGATGTGTTCATTTATTGTTAAAATATAAAATGAAACAGCTTTTTAAAAAAATAATAAAATAGTTGCTGTTCAAAGAGCCTTTTATTTAGAAGTAGGTGATGTTCTGCTGGATTCTTGGGACCAGATGAAGGTCTCTTCTGCAGCTTTGAACTCTGGTGGTGTTGCTGAAAAGCAGAAATGTTTTCTTTCGACTGGACTTCGTGGTGTTCAGCTCATCAATGGAAGTTTGGTTGTCTGCACAGCAAATGTTCCTGATTGGGACAAATAAAAATATTTCTTTAAATATAAAGAAACACTAAACAGTTTATATATAAAAAAGGGGAAAAAACGGGAAAAAAAAACGATCGAAAAAACGCCCGAAAAAATAAGTTATTTAAAGTTGAGCTTTTGTGGTGTCTGAAAAAAGCTGTAGCTTTATTTGGTAAAAAATAAAAAGACTGAACCATTTAGAAATTAAAGTGTTCACTCAACTGTGCTAAAAGGCTACGCTAACGTTAGCCGATCATTAAACCTTCAAAGCAGTTCAGTAAACATCACATTTTATTTTTACATTATTCTCACCTCGATAAAGCTGCAGAACTAAACGCCGTTGGTCAAACTGGGACTTCACATATATCCAAAAAGTGGGAGATTTCGGACTGAGTGGGTTTGCTCCATCACCCTGGCTGCCTGCCTTGGTCTGCCCACTGATGATGCCTGAAGGCCCGCTTCTCTGTGCAGGTCGGCCCGCTGTCGCGGTTCAACCGATATCCCACCAAGTCGTCGGTCCTCCCTCGGTCGGCGGTCACTCAGAGGGAGTGAAAAAAAAGCTTCTCCCAGCAGGGTGATGGGAGAATCGTTCTACTGCTGTTTTTTAAAGTTTTTTTGTGGTTCAGGCGACGCAAATTCAAGATGGCAATCACTGAACTTTTTCAGATTGTGGAAACAGCCAGAGTGTGACGTGGCAATCTCCGCCCCCCACTTTTTTTTTTTTTGCCGCTTCCAAAGCGACGCATCTGACGTCATGCGTCGGATCCGTCGGATGCGTTTTCCGATGGATCCGACGCATTCCCATGCGTTGACGGATTGGCCTGACGGATTCAGTGTGAAAGGCCCATTAGTCTTTGTTTTTGCTGCACTTTGTGTTACTTTTGGAGCATTCTCTGGAAACTGGTTTTATTGTCTAGAAAGACTTTCAGTAACTTGACTAAGGTGTTTCCAACAACAAACAGGCCAGGTCAACAAACAACCAAATGGCAGACCAGGTTCAACACACCAGATGACTCCCAACCAAAATATAATCCAGGTAGAGAATAGCCCAGGCTGTTTTATGTGCAATGGTTCCCAATTCTGGTCCTCATCCAAGAGCATACCAATACCCATCTGAGCCAGTCAGCTTTTACCAGACCAAGGGAAGATGAAAAATGTGTGTGTTGGAGGGTCCCTGAGGACCATGGTTTGGATCCACTACCCTAGGGTATATTTTGGGCTAGAAAGTAGAAACAGTCTCCCCTAAATAATACCACAAGTTATAGTTTGGGATATAAAACAAGCTAGCCCATTTTGAGAGTGGTCAAGAGGTTAAGGCAGTGGACTTGTGACCAGAAGATCCTCAGGTCAAATCCTGACCTGAAAATCACTCAAGGCCCTTGATCAAGGTCCTTAAATGCCAAGTTGCTCACTGTGTGCAGTTGAGCGCCGCATGTGTGTATGTATGAATGCCTATTTGCTTTAACCCTGGGGACAGCCCGGTCTAGGGGCCCATTACACCTGTGCCTGAAAAACAGTGGGAACCAGATTGAGACGGGGATACTTGATGTTTTGGAGGAACTAAACATTTTTTGCTTCCAGGTAGATCACACACTGAAAGATGACATACTCCTGCTCTGAAGGTATTTTGCATACACTCCAAGGCAGACTTCATGTTGCACATTAGCATTAATATATAAGAAACCTATAATCCACAAAGCGTAGACAATTCACAAAAGACATACTATATTTTCCAGAGTATACATCGTTTTACTAGTTTGGGAGATCCTGCAACTTGCACTCCGGTGCGGCTTTCTCCACTGAAAATCTGACATTTGTTAGTGATAATAATGACTACTGATGTTGGACTTTCCCAGGAATCAAATCCTAAACAGTACACAAAAAGGTGCTTGCTATACTCTGGTGTGACTTGTATTCTGATGTGACTTATATTTGGACAGCAACAATGAAATGGTCTTTATTTATCACATTTTGGACAAAAAAAGAAGGCTCAACCTTGGGTTTACACAAAATAATCAAAGCAAACCCCATTTCTGAAATTACAATATACAGCACTTAGGACTGACAAATGGGATAGTAACATTTACCCATCATGCAAATGGAATGTGAGCAGTGAAGTTAATTATCTGTCCACAGCAACGTTCAGGTCCGGCTTCCAGACACCAACTGGAAAAGGGATTGTAAGTCCTCTGCTGATGTCAGTATTTGGGGAAATGTGATCTGTTCTGAAACCCAAAAGGTTGTTGAGGTTGATCCCAGAGTGTTAAAGTGTCCTTGACACTCTGCTCCACCCCCAAATAAGAGAAATAAAGAAAAAGGAGACAGAAATGCCCATTTCGTTCTCTGACACTGACCAAGCCATCACCGTAGAAACTTTAAACGTGTCTCCACTGTTGAGTGGAAGGTCGTCCTGCAGGGAGACAGATAGAGGAAACAGACTGAAGTCGCAGCCCCCCCCGGCACCAGGTGATGGGTGAGGTATAAACCTCCCACACCTCAAATCTTTCACCCCCACGTGGTGTGCACGTGTATGTGTTTGTGCATCCCGGTGGGTCTGAGTGTGCGATAAGCTGTAGCACAGATACTCCCCTCAGCTCTTATCTCCCCAACAGACGTAACCCGCGTGGCCGCTGCTACAGCAGTCACACCCGGGAGGGCAGCAGTTCAGACGTTCATTTCCACGCAGATTAACAGGAACTTCTGCAGGATTTTATTTCCCTTCCATCTGTGTTTTAACACCACTCTGCTACTCTACACATGAGTTTCTTTCTAGTTCATTAAGGAGAAGAGACGGTTTAATTGTTGTTGTTGTTTTTAAAGTTCAACAAGTGTCACACCACAACTGAAGGTAGAGTTTTCCTGTAAATTTCATGTAACAACTAACCAACGTGTGACTCGTGATCATAATACAACCTTCACATTGCATGACTACTCCCTAATATTCCTTGAAGAAAACAACTAAATATGCTTCCAAGTCACATAAATCAGTTTACTGGATTACATTTTATGAGAAAAATTGCATGTGTGTAATCTGAATACTTTTAAACAACAAGCAGCAGTGCCCTTTGTTATAGGCTTTGACAGAAAACAGTCAAACCGGCTCATTATTAATGATGAGCATCTTCAAAATAACACAAATTATCATCTGGCTGCGACACTACACACTTTCTGATTGGCTGATTAACAGTCAGATATTTTCCCGTATCAGAGCAGTTACCATGACAATCGGGTCCGCAAACATGTATTTTCATTACAAACCAGGAAACTATTAGAAAAAACCAAGTCTGACATGAATATACTCCATAAATATCTACACAGCATCAGAAAAAACACATAGATTGAAAGCGTACCAGCTAACGACGGGACCATCTGTTAGCAAGTTCTTCATTCACCCTATTGAGGTTTTAAATTGCACAAAATCTCGCAAAACTTCGGAGCGGTCACGTCGCTGGGAGATGTCAGCAACATGAGAACTGCACTGAGACGCTCTGATCAGACTTGCACGTTAACCGCTGCACACGGACAACACCATTAACATCGCAACATAAAACTCTTTGTATATTGTGCCTAAAACTCTTATATATATTCTTTGGGTTTATAGACGTTGTTATTGCGTTTGTTTTATGTAAACATGCCAGAAGCTCTGGTTGTTTCTCTGCTATTTTCAATGGGAGTTGCTGTGAGTCGCAATCTTCCCGTTTATGTCGTTTTGGGGGGAAAGTGAAGTTTGCTCTTTAACGTCCTGATTATTGTCCTTAACAACACTGTTCTCTTTGATCCAAAGTAATATATATATAAAATATCTGAAATTCGGTTTGCCTTTATTAAATTCCACGCAGATTAAACGTAGCAGACACAGATTATTTGGAATACGAGGTCTCTTAGATAATAAACTGACCCTTTTATTTTTTTTTTAACTATATGGATTTGAATGTCGTGAAATTACACCAATCATGCTTGAACCCTTGTGCGCATTGCGTGAGTTTTTCACGCGTGTCGGTGACGTCATTTCCCTGTGGGCAGGCCTTGAGTGAGATGTGGTCCTGCCCTCTCGGCTGATTCCTTTGTTTCACATGCTGCTCGAGACGGCGTGTGTTGCTTTAATCAAAAATTTTTCTGGACCTGTGAGGAATATCCGAGTGGACACTATTCGAGAAATTAAGGTGGTTTTCGGTGAAAAGTTTAACGGCTGATGAGAGATTAGGGGGTGTTTCTGTCGGTGTAAGGACTTCCCACGGAGCGGGACGTCCTGCAGCGCTTCCAGGCGCCGTCGTTGGCCTGTTTCGAGCTGGAAAACATCCTAATTTAAGGCTTAATTCACCCAGGACGTCGTGGGAGAACAGAGAAGATTCAGAAGAGGCCGGCATGAGGACTTTATGCGGACATTCCACTGTTTAAGGACATTTTTAATGAAAGACGTGCGCAGCAAATTCGCCGAGTCGTTTCCGTGACGACTCGGCAAATCTGTGTGCTCCGCGACAGGAAAAACACCTCCGTGTTGAAAACCATTTGTAAAATTCAGGCAGCTTTTGACGGCTTTCAACAAGTGAGTAACTGAGAAATTGTTTAACAGCTTGGGCATGTTCCAACTTGCCCGTTAAGGTTTCCAACAGAGGTGTTTTTCCTGTCGCGACCCCCTGCGGTCGGGTCCGGCCCGACATGCGACTCTGCCCGCATGTTCTTTCATTACAAAATGTCCGTTAACAATGGAATGTCCGAATAAACACCTCATGCCGACTTCTTCTGAAAGTTCTCTGTTCTCTGACGACTTACTGGGTCAACATAGCCTGAAATGTGGAAGTTTTCAACTTGAAACGGCGAGACGCTGCCACCTCGAAGTGCAGATCGCCGTCAGGTGCCGTGGGCCGTCCTTACGGCGACACTACCAGACCAAAATCTCTCATCAGCCGTTAAAATTTTTACCGAAAACCAGCTGAATTTATCGAATGGTGTCCACTCAGTTGTGCCTTACAGTTTTGAAAAAATTTTGATCAAACAAAGCAGCAGTCTCTGAGCCATTCCTAAACAATGAAAAAAACGACGAGAGGGTGGGCGACTCCTCACTCAAAGACTGCCCACAGGTGAATGACGTAACCGACAGGCGTGAAAAAACTCACGCATGCCACGAGGGTTCAATCATGTCTGATGTAATCACACATGATTCAAATCCATATGGTTTTTGAAAAAAATATAAGGTTGGATACTTTTCTAATAGACCTCGTATTTGTTTTAGCAAGTTTTCAGGGTCTCATGCATGCAGCCTTTTATTAACGTGATGAAAAGCATAAAAATGTACATTTTGATAGTATAATGTTAATTTGCAATTGTCATCATGTGCATTCTCTATATTCTTTAGACCGCAGCAACTTTCTGGAGCACAAAGGATTATGGGATATCTCAACAGGGCAAATGGAGAAGAAAGCGAACAAGCTCAAAACCGTCAGCAGCATATTTGGGCGATGCTGTACGTTTGTGTGTTTATATATATATATATATATATATATATATTTTCCCTTTAGCCCCTTTTATGCCGGGCCTGCGTAGAGTTGCATTGTGCTGCGTAGGAATGACTGCATATGTTGGGTGTGGGGAGGGGAGGCCCTTTGGCCCATCTCTTCTTCTTCTATGGTTCTGACCCACCTCGTCGTCTTCTGTGATTTTGAAGCTTCACTGTCACCAGAGTCCAGCGGTATCAATACAATAGCAATGCAGGTATGTACTGATAAAAAAAATCTAAATTTCGTCTTACGGTAGTGTACAGTTGCGGCGGCATGGTGTACAGTAGCACAGTGTTACGTAGACTTGAACACTGTAAAGGAGTGTACAAGTTGCATAGATTTGCGTAGACCACTGGACACAGTGTATTAAACATGTTAATTTTTTGTGTCCATTTCGTGGACCCCTTTACGTCCCTCAGTGTATTGCCACGTAGGGCTGCATAACCTCGGCATAGTCGGAACGCCGCATTACGCAACTCTACAATGGCCCGGTGTGAAAGGGGCTTTTCAAAGGACATAAAATAATGCGGATGTAGGGACAGAGGCCAAATGTAAATGTTGGTCTTGTTACTCTTCCAGCTACATTTTTGCTGTCCAAACAAATAATGTCACCAGCACAGGAAACAATACTGCCCTCTACTGTTTGAGTAAACTGGCACTTGTCTAAACTCCAAAGAAATTCAGAAGGCTGAAAAAAAAAGACACATTTTGTAAAGTTATTTTTTTTATTCTCACTGTCTGACTTTGTAACTTGGCATCTGCACTTGTCACAGCCCAAATTATTCATGAAGCATTTCTGACACACTCCGACTCTTTCTGCCTGAGCTGTTTCACACCCCCAACATCCAATTTAACCTCAATAAACACAAAAAGAAACCAGACACCGCCGAGATGCTATTTCCTCATGACTTATGAACGGCGTTATCGTTTTCAGCACATCATACATTGATTAGCGTGTTTTTAAATAACTGCACAAAAACACAATATGCTGCATCGTGATAGGAAAATAAATATCACAGCAAAACTAATTTAATCAAATTCATTCCAACATACCAGTTTGTCAGACTCATGCATATTTATTTATTTATTTATTTAAATGAGAAAATTATTCTTGGTTGGACATATGGCCGGCTGTATAAAACTATTAATACTCAAATACAATAGAGGAGCCACACCTCCCACATTTACAGCCGGAGAGGATGCTTTTCATTTTTCCAGACTTCAGCTTAATCACACACTGCAGATTTGTGGCCCAGAGTCCAAACTGCAGGAAACTAAATCAGCTCCGTCAAGATGGAGAGATTAGATGGGATCAGGCGGCTCGTCCAAACACAAAGCCACTCCAGTCTCTGTAATGCATCACATATACAGGAAGTCAGCAGAGCTGAGGGGATCCTGTACTTAGTCCGGATTGATGTGTTTGCCTGTGTGGAGGCTTCAACTGGTTAAACACAACGTATCATCTTTCAACTCATGAAAATATTCTTTATAACTCCATTCATAAACATTCACTATTTGTATATTGTATAGTAGCTAAATAGATCCGTGTCCGTTGAGGCCCTCAAGTTTCACTGCCACCCATGGGACAGTGCACCCGACCCCAGGGGTCCCCCTGTGGGTGGTGAGCCCACAGGATGAAGATGGAAAGTCCACATAGCCTTTTCGGGCTGTGCCCAGCTGGGCTCCGTGGAAAGCCTGTCCACCATGGCGCTTGCTGACGGTCCCCCTGTCCGGGCCTGGCTCCAGACGGGGGCCCCGGGCTTCCTCCGGGCCGGTCAATGTTTCCGCTTCCTTGTGAACCATTCTTGCCTGGCCCCTCGCCTGGGTCTCACCACTGCTTTCTGCAGATGGTGGTGGTCCTGTTGGCTTCATCGGACTGTGACCTTCAGCACTCACTGGGTTGGTTCACAGCCGAGTGTGAAGCAGCTGGGATGAGGATCAGCACCTCTAAATCTGTTGCCATGGTTCTCAGCAGGAAACCGATGGATTGCCTACTCTGGGTAGGGAATGAGGTCTTGCCCAAGTGAAGGATTTCAAGTACGTCGGGGTCTTGTTCACAAGTGAGGGGACAATGGAGAGTGAGACTGGCAAGAGAATCAGCACAGGGGTGGTATTGCATTCTCTCTGCCATACTGTTGTGACGAAAAGGGACCTGAGCCAAAAGGTGAAGCTCTCAATCTACTGGTCAGTTTTCATTCCTGCTCTCACCTATGGTCATGAGGGTTGGGTCATAAACAAAGGAACGAGACTGTGGGTACAAGCGGCTGAAATGGATTTCCTCAGGATGGTGGGTGGTGTCTCCTTTAGAGATAAGGTGAGAAGCTCGGTCATCCATGGAGCAAAGCCGCTGCCCCTTTGCATTGAAAGGAGACAGCTGGAGTGGCTCGGGCATCTGGTAAGGATGCCCCCTGGGTGCCCCCTAGGGAGGTGTTCCAGGCACATCCAGCTGGGAGGAGACCCCCGTAGAAGACCCAGGACTAGGTGGAGAGATTATGTCTCCACACTGACGTGGGAATGCCTATTTCTGCATCTTTCTCCCATCCATTTCACTCTAATACGTGGCTCCAGTAGTCTCCATGATGTGAGGAACATAAATCCAGCAGTTCGTGGAGACATCTTTAGCAGCTGTTGAAACACTGTCAGACAAAGAATTGGACAAGTTTTTGTGGTGGCTTTTCACTGGGTTCAAGAAAGCAGATACACCGCTAAAAGCTCTGCAAGGCTCTTGCAGTGCTCAGCGGTATGTCTTCCTCCTGGTAGTGTACTGTGGGGTCCCACTGCCCTCACATTCCTGCTCCAAGAAGAAACGTCTCTCTAATTTTCAGGAAAATATAAATAAGATAAGATAATCCTTTAATAGTCTCACAGCAGGGAAATTTACGATGCGACAGCAGCATAGGGACAGTCACAGAACAACAGTGCAAGTATCCAAAAAAGGCAAAAGAAAACAATTACCAAATACGGAAGTCAAGTTCTGTATGGAACAACAGTATATACAGTCAAACAGATTACACTATATCAAAGCAGAAGGAATGTTCCATAATATTTCATAAAATCTACTTAGGTGTCATATAAAACAAATAATGAATGTTTTCCATTCATGTAACGGAAAGAATATTTTCATTAGTCAAGGCATCAGTGTTTCTCAACATTTATTATTTGTATACTACTCTATAATTGTCTTTGTAATCATTCTGTTTTATTTCTTTAATCCAGTTAGCCGGAAGTGTCAGTCTGTGAAACGGTGTATGCCAGCATTTTCCCTCATTGTTCTATCATCAGATTATTTAGTGCACAGAGGTGCCTGACTCGGTTTGTCAGCTTGCTCATATGTAAAACCCTCAGCATATATGTAAATTTGTGTGAGCATGTGTCTCTCCAGTGGACAGCTATCTCACTTTCTACAGGCAATCCAGGCAAAGCTTCACCACGGGTCCCCTCAGATGTGACTGAGTATTTCTGCACAGCAGCAACAGCCATCAGCCCAGAGCCAGCTGGACGCTCCATGAAAGAGCTGGATATATGGAGGGATGGATGGAGTGATGAGTGAAGGGGTAGAGAGGACAGAGTGGGTCACAGCTGCCATCCAGCTCCAGTTTTTCAGTGACTTTACTGCCTTTATTCTGCTGCAGTTATCACTGTTTGTTCCACTCTCCATCTTTCCACCATCAGTTTTCTCTTTGTTCAGACCTTCAGCAGCCCAGTTTTTTTCCGCCTCTTTCTATTTCTCATTACAGTGTGCTGAGCAGATGCAACTGGTGCTGTGGCAACCAGACAAGCCATGCATAGCTGCCATCATGTGCATGATGAGAATGTGTACATGTGTGTGTGTGTGTGTGTGTGTGTGTGTGTGTGTGTGTGGTAGCGCTGTAGACATTTCACTCTAGTCAGCATAATACTTAAAGGAAAAATGTGGAGCTGCCTTCCAGCAGCCTTTTACTACTGACAGATCAGGATACATGTTGGACTTCATGCCTCTAAGTGTGCAAAATGCCTCAAACCGCCAAGCCAGCACTTCCACCTCCAACCCTTCTACATCACCATCATCATCATCATCAGGGTGTGAACACTCTCAATGGAGGAACCCCTCTTGAATTTCTTCCAGTGCCATGTATCTCCAGCCAGTCCTGCCCACGTGGGTCCCAGTTGGCAAACTAGCCAACCCTTCTGTACTTTGGGTCAAATTATACTTACAGAACTCACAGTAATTTTAGCTGGAAAAAATGTGTAATATCTAATCTGTCCATCCATCTAGTCAATCACTGCATTTACTATATTTCTGTAGAAAATCTCTCTCTCTCTCTCTCTCTCTGACCCCATTCACTGTGTACCTAGGTCAACCATCTTCCTTGTATTCTTTTTGTTTTGCAGTTACATTTATACAAAATCTTCTGCTGGCTTGTGAGGAGGTACAGGGCATCCATGTCACAGCATTATGTTACAGCTTTATTCCAAAATGGATGGAATTATTTTTTTCCTTGAACGTCTACACACAATACCCCATAACGACATATGATTATTTTTATTTACATATATATATATATATATATATATAAAGAAATCACATGCACATAAAGTATTCATAGGCTTTGCCATGAAGCTCAAAACTGAGCTCAGCTGCATCCTGTTTCCACTCATCACCCATGAGATGTTTCTATAGCTTAACTGAAGTCCACCTGGGGTAAATTCAGGTTGATTGGAGATGGTTTGGAAAGACACACACCTGTCTACATATAATGTCCCACATTGACAGTGCATGTCAGAGCCACCAACCAACATGAAGTCAAAAGAATTGTCTGTAGACCTCTGAGACAGGATTGTCTCAGGCACAAATCTGGGGAAGTGTACAGAATCATTTCTGCTGCTTTGAAGATCCCATGAGCACAGTGGCCTCTATCATCTACAAATGTATTCAGACCTGATCTGACTGAACGCGCCCCATCCAGTCTGATGGAGCTTGAGAGGTGCTGCAAAGAGGAATGGGGCAAAACTGCCCAAAAATAGGTGCACCAAGCTTGTGGCATCATATTCAAGAAGACTTGGGGCTGTAATTGCTGCCACAGGTGTAGCAACAGAGTATTGAGGAAAAAGTGTGAAAACCTGTATACATGTGATTTCTTTCACATTTTCAAAAATTTTAAAAAGGAAAAAAAAACTTTTTCATGTTGTTATTATGGGGTGTTGTGAGTAGATCTTGATGGGAAAAAATGAAGTTAAATGGACTGCATTTTATATATTGCACTTTCCTTCTGCATCAGACCCCCAAGTGATTTACAATGTGCCTCACATTTCACACCATTCACACAAACACACTCACACACACCGACGTCATGGTGGCTGGCTATGCAAGGCTCACTACACACCAGGACTTTGCCCAAGGGCCCTTAGTGATTTTCCGGTCAGGCTGGGGTTTGAACCAAGGATCCTCTGATCTCAAGCCCACTAGACCATCACCTCCCCACTTACTTTCCAAATTTACTCCATTTTGGAATAAGAGTGAAGTGCTGTGAATACTTTCTGGATGCACGGTATGACTTTGGAATTTGAATTTAAAAATTTTAAATTTTACAGATGAAAATCACAAAGCAAATATATATATATATATATGGTGCGTTTCTGTCACTGACCACTAAACCTGCTAATAATCTATCATAATCTACTTCTCCGCTGTTATTTACATTTAAGACGTGAAAACTTGTGCTTATGTAGATTTGATTTCTGAAGTCAGATTTATCATACCTGTTGATCGTTTCTCCCTATAAGGCTGCGAATGGAGTTATGTTAAATCTGACTTCATTAATCAAATCTACGCATCTGAACTGACCTAAGCACAAGTTTTCACGTCTTGTAAATGTAAATAACGGCAGAGAAGTCAGCCAGAGAATCGACAGTGATTACAAGCGCAGAGCATGCATTTTCCACTAACAGCTGCAGCGCTTCAACCTTTCAAGATAGCGGAGACGTGATCCGCTCAGGGGCAGGCTCGACCCGATCTAGTATATCTGTGCTCGTACTCACCACAAACATGCCTCTAACATCCTCATCTGCCCTCGTAGTAACCTGTACACAAACTGCCCCACACTGTTTTTGCTAAATTTTGAACTTCTTGAAAGTAGCGCCACGCTCAGAGATGAGCCTTGTTAACTGAATATTCTGCCTCTAAGAGCAAATATTCTCCCATGTTTGTTGAATAACTGGACTTGTACCAAAAAAAAAAAAAAACATGCTACGTGGCTCATTATTCATCCTTTTTTATTTGGTGGGACTGAGGCATTACATTTTTTACTTTGATTCTTTGGCATGGTGGAAATTGGGAGGGAAGGTGATGCATGACGGTTGCTTGATGCCAGAAGAAAAGCCCAACAGCACGCCGCTTTCATCTGCAGTTAACTGAACGGAGCGCTCTTAACGACTCTCAGCAGGGATATTAGTGGGGTGTGTTGGGCCCGCGTACACAAAGTGCCGGGGTATTAACTGTTACATTATTGAGAGCTGAGGCCTTTTGTGCCTGACAGTTTAGATCTCATGCTGAGAGACTGGAAGTGGCGTCTTTCACTGCAGTTAGCAGCATGTGGTTTAGTGGTTATCTTTTATTCAGGGAATGCAGATGCAGAGGTGGCACTGGGAACACTCCGATCCAGAACATAGTGTCTTGTAGGTTTTACTTGAAGTCGTTGTGATAAGGTAATAAGACTCCAGACTCTTCGAAACACATCGACCCATCTATGAATAACCTGAAGAAAAGAGCATTTTGATAGAACAAAATTGTGCTCTTCTGAAAAACCTTAAGGACTTAACTCTGGCTGCTGACTTTGGCAAAGACTCACACACCAGCTGCTCGGGGAAATAATTACCATAATCAACAACTATGCTAAAAAAATGTCAAATGGCATCCTTTGTCTCTGCATTTGACATCGGGAGACACCTGCAAAGAGCTTCTGGAGTCAGGAGGTCACTGGACAGCGGTGTTAATGTTGATATCTCTGTCTGAGAGTGAAGGTCCTGGTCTTTAGAGGACCTCATGCTTCCTGTCTTAATGTATGGTTGTAGGACTTTGACAATAACTTGTGACCTAAGGTGACGACTGGATGTCTTTGGTACCAGGTATCTTCAGAGGATTCTTTGAGTACAGCTGGAATGACTTTGTGTCAAACAAATGGTTACTTATAGACTCCGGTGAGGACTATCAGTTGCACTGTGAGGGAGCACCAGATTATGACGTGGTGCGTTTCGCTCCACGAATCCGGGGCTGGAGAAAACCAAGGACACGCTCACATTCACCTGGCTGCAGCAGATTGATGGTTACTTTGGGGGGGGGGGGGGGGGGGGGGGAGGGGGGGTGAAGGTGTAGTGTGCCTTAAATGAGAGAGTGGCGTCAACTCAGAACATGGTACCATTTTGGTTCAAACTGTGCTGAACTACTGAATGAACCCTGTTTTCAACATTTTTTAAAAACCATTTAACCACATACAGAAACACATCCAGGTACAGGTGCTATCAAAATAATATGAAAATAGTTAAGCTATCAAATTTACATAAATTTACACATGATGATTTATTTAATTCTTTTAAAGCCTGATTTATGCAGCTGCACAGCTGTAATTCTGTGCGTGACAGTTTTAAAGCTCTCCTTCTCTGGATTATACTTTATTCTGGACTAATTTGACCCTCAACAAGCTTTTCTTTCTACAATCATCACCTCCAATTCAAAGATAAGATGAACAATTTCCTCTTTTATTGACTTTGTGCTGTAAATGTGTGGACTTTTCTGATTCATTTGTAATCAGCGTGCACTGTTAAAACTATTAAAATATAAAAGAGTGAAAGGAGAAAAGTGTCAAATCACAGCCTTTTGTGTCTGACTTAACAGGTGCACATCCAGGCTGCAGGTGCCAGTCTGAGCACGGTGTGAAAAAATTTTAGTTTCACTTTACTCAAATCAGCGAGTGTCAGAGCGCTGAACTTTAATTTGTACCTCTGTTACTGTGCACGTCCAGACTGCTTGTGGCTTTTAATGGAAATACACTGCAATCAGTCGGGACATTTTATCCTATGCGAATGAAAAATCCGTTATACAAAATCCATTATACAAAATCCGTTATATACAGTGTTTATAACATGGAAAACAACACAAAAACCTTGGGATTTTTTTGTCCAATGACTGTGAATATCTGGTTTATATGATGACAATTTAGGTGAGTTTTACTGTACATGGGACTGAACAATAAATTTACCTTCAAAACTTTGATGATGAAGTCGGCTTCCATCCTACACAGCTGACTTTATTTTCCCAAGTTTTTCTTCTGTTCAGATCTGAAGCGAATCTGTACATCTTGAAGCCCTTGTTGTGTCTATTTGTGCCTCCAAATGCACAACAACCTGGCATTTTCAGCAAAAAAATAAATAAAATAGTTGGATATCTATTCAGATACATCAACAGTGAGTGTTATTTTGAACCCAAGCTGGCAACATGAGTCATGTGACCATTTTTTTTTTTTAACTTGTCATGTCGCCACTCTCTCAATTAAGGCACACTATGAAGGTGGCAGGTGGGCCAGTTGTCAACCCCAGTGGTTGCCAATCAGGATATAGAACAGCTCCATGGAAAAGTAGAGTTGGACACGCACCAAATGCACTGTGTACTATATGTCACAAGCTAGGTCCTGTTATATTTGGACAAGATTTTCTCTTCACTTATTTTAATCTTTTATTCACTCACTCACTCACCCATTCATCTTCAACCGCTTATCCAGGATTGGGCCGCAAGGGCAACAGCTCTACGGGGAACCCCAGACTTCCCTTTCTTTTTTACTGTTATCTAAAAAATAACACATGAATAAAAATCAAGGTGACCCAATACCAGGTCAATCCATAAGACTGGTGCGTTATCAAAATTAAACTGACAAAGGCTCTTTTTACAGCAGTGTTGAAGTATGGTGCCACCTACAGGCAGAGAGATGAAACTGCCATGTTAAAGTGCGGTCAAACACAAAACACCAGACACAGAAGAAGAATCCCAGCTGGAACCTGATCTCAGGTATTTGTACAGATAATACATGTGTGTGTGTGTGTGTACATGCTTGACTCATCAAAGAGTTGTGTGTGTGCTTAGAGTACACACAGTAAGTATATGTACTTTAGTAATGTGTGTACTGGCAGAGATCTGACATGCTAGTAAAGGACTTATGAGTTTGTGTGAGCTGGAAGGGGAAGCAGTTCCCTCCTCGGTACTCTGACTCAGTACCGGCGCTTTGCTTTCCGCGAGAACGGCGGCAGCTTAGCCGCTTCTGAACCTCCACACATGGCTGCCAACACACGTCGCGCGACTACAAAGCATCTTTGTTCTCACAAGAGACAATTCAAATCTCCAGCTCGGATTTCCCACGGATTTTCTAAATGTAGCTTTCGCTCTTTGCAGATAAGTGGAAGGTGTTTTTTGTGAACCTGAACATGGTGATTATCAGCGTTAATTCCCGAAACAAACAAATAAATCAAGCCCTGCAGGAAGGAGGAGGAAGCACTTTGACCGGTGTGGAGGGAAATGCGCACGGAGCTGCAGAAAGGTAGAGGCGTGTTCTGTGCTTCACATGTGTGTGTGTGTGTGTGTGTGTGGTTTGTGTCAGATCAATGTCTGAAACAGTCAAGAGGGTTAAGAAAAATAAAAAAGAAAAGAAACCCAACCCTCGCACCGGACACCGCGGAGGCAGCATCCGAATTATCGCACAAGCAAACGTCACAAGTCAAGCTCCATGTGCATGTAGACAGAACCATGGCGGCTTTATCAGACGAAGGGCGGGAAGGTGAAAGAGGAAAGAAAAAGCACTGAGGCTCATGATGTCAGCTAGTGGAAAAAAACAGCAGGTGCAAAAAGAAGAAAAAAGGTGGAAAAAAAAGGAGAACAGAGGAAAAACAAAACTGCAAACTGGCTCACACCAACCTGAACCCGGTCAAAGAATTCAGAAACCCTCTGACAAACCCAGCACCCCCACCCCTCCCACCCCACAGGACCAAAATGCACAAACAAGGGCCTCCCCTCAAACCCATGAAGCACAGCTCACTTTACATTTCTGTCCAGTGGATCTACAGTTCAGCGGCGGCAGTGTGGCAACGCAGACTCGGGTTTCCAGATGCCTGTTTTGATCTGAAGTCAGAAACATTTGGGGTTGGCCCTTGTCCTACAATTTGGCCCTGCTGTGGGGAAAGTCTCAACTGAAAGACTCTGCAGTGAAACAGACCAACAAGGAGGCAAAGAACGAAGAAGAAAAAAAAACAAAGGAAAAGAAATCTAATTTAAAGAATGGGAGAGAACAGCATCCCAGCAGCTCCCAGATCAGCACTGATCCCAGCGTGCGTCCAAACCAGATTTGGATTCTGCTGTGTGCATTGTTAAACTGGCATGTGCATGTGTGTGTATGCACACGCATTCAGCTGTGCGTGTGCAGAGATGATGTATGGAGTCACATCAGGTGACACAGTGTGCATTCCGAAGCTTTTATCCCATCATTCCTCGCTCCTCGGGCGACCTGGAAACTACAGCGACTGCGCTCCGAGGACGGAGGCTTCTTTTCGGATGGTATTTTAAACTCGCTTGTGATTGGACATTTCAGTGTCATGCCATATACTGAAGCTGCGTCATCACAACCCAGTTTTGCCAGCTCAGGTGGGATGTGAACCTGCGGTTTAGATTTGATCTGATTTTGGTTTCACATTAGTGAACTGAACGGCTGATTGACAGCGGCTCTATTACACAACGTTCATCCTCCTGTGCCTCATCAAGATTCATCTTTTCATGTTAATTTCTGGTTTAACCTTCATCACGGGTCACAGCGGGAGACTTTATTCACAGCATCTCTACTCGTCTCAACCTGTGTGTTATTTACTGCTTCAGCTGATAGAAGATCAGGCCTGGAATCAGAAACTCTCATTACAAAACAGATTAAAACTCCCCAAAGTTATATTGTTAAGAAACAAACAAACTCTCTTTCAACAGATGTTTGAGAGCAAGTTAAATATTGATCATCTTTCTTTCATTTCTTTATTACAAGCCATTTCTCACCTTTATCTACTTTATGACATCACAAAGACGTGTTTGGATAGAAGTCAGAATTCTGCGGTTTTGAGCTGGATGCGGACTTTATCATACTATTTATATGGCAGTCGTATTCATATTTTGCAGCATATTAGCAGGTTTAAATTCACTAAGTGATGTGTAATTGTTTTTGTTAGTTTTTTTTACTTTCACTTTTGATACCCTATGTGCTTCTTACCCTGTGTGCTGCTATACAATGCTGCCTGAACCTCAATTTCCCTGAGGGAGTCTTCCCAAGGGATTAAAAAAGTTTTATCTAATCTAATCACTCCAAACAATAGCTGCACAAAATATAATTACTTTTTATATAAAATATAATTTGTTTTTATGCTCAAATGCGCATTATATTGTTTAATGCAATTTTATATTCTTTAAAAACTAATCAGCAATGATTTGATTGAATATTTATAAACAGTAAAATCTAACACCATAAAAATCCAGCTTGGCTTTTGATGGAAACAGCCATCGATACATTTTTAGCAGAAATGCATTATCATATTAATGATATATTCTTAGGTAATAGGCTAAAGTGTGTATCTTTTGTTAATAGTCAACAGAAGAAACATTCTGATTGACTGAAGATTATCAGCAAATGTCAATTATTACATGACAGCTAATATACTCTTTATAGAAAACATTTCACTCATGAATAACACAACTGAGTAACACGTTCAATATAATTAATAAATATCATGCCTAAAACCATTGATATGATTGTGTATTTAAATAATATAACTGTCCATTTGCTTTTTAATTGAACATTATCATTAGGGGCAGCCAAAAAGCCTATGGATGGTTAATATACAGCTAATATGTTGTCGAAAAAAAAACATCATTACCTGTACATCTACATAATTGTTATTATTCATGTTATCATCATCATCATTATCATCCGACCCTGGTGGTCGGTGGGGGTGTGGCAGGAAAAGCTGGGAATCTGCAGGGGGTGAAAATCGACTGATTTGTAAGCGAAGGTGGTGCACTGTGATCGGACACAAAGTGCAGATTTTACCCTGAGGTGTTCCTGCAGGAATGCAAAATGTAAGACCACGGATTGTGAATATGTGCAACACGTAAGACAAATTGTGAAGAAAGTCACGTTTTGCGAGCTGTGCATTCACATTTTGCGAGATATTTTTTCAGTATTCACCTTTTGCAATTCACAGTTTGTGGATAATTCACAGTTCACATTCCAGAATTCTGTTTTTAAACGTGAACACTGACACACGTTCTGCTGCATTGGGAAGACGTCAGATTACACCCAGGATAAAAGAAGTCTAATATGCCGAATACATCTTTCCTTAGCTCCTCTCCTTATATTGTTTTCTTGGTTCCTAAGTCAGAGTGACTAAGAGAAAAGCAAAACACATGAGACTTGGAACGTGGCTTCTACAAATAGCTTTGGAATGCACCTGCGATGTGAGTGTGTTCAGGCCATGAACGCCTGCTGTTTTGGAAAACCGTGTCCGTATACACATGTGATGTCATCGCCCGTACGAGACTCACCGATGACGACGGTGGTAATCTGGTGCTTGCTGGTGCCAATCTTGTTCTTGGCCTCACAGACGAAGGTGGTGTTGACGGCATCGTCCACCTTCCTCACCAGCAGTTTGTTGCCCTCCACCACCACGGTGTCGGGTAAGGAGCCAGACGACCTAGAGGAGAGGAGACAGAAAGAAGGGATCAGTGAGGGAGGGAAAGAGGAATAAACAGATGGCAATAATGTGAGGAAAATCACAGACGTGAAGCATTTTACTCCGTCTTTTGGTTTACCATTCATCAACAAAACAACAAGACACAAAACCATCTGTGCATCTGGACAGGACGCGAATCAAATACACTCACTGAGAAACTATCATTAAACGAAAATAAAACTCTGCATGCCGCCTCATGACGGCAGCAATAATTGCAAACGTTGTGAAGGCATGGCGGATATGTGGGCGGAGTCCTTACGTGGTCCAGGTGACTGAGGTGGGGGCCGGATTGGCGCTGGCCTCGCAGGTGAGGGAGGCGTCCAAACGGCCGACGTACCAGTTTCTGTCGTAGCCCTCTATGGACACGGAGGGGGGGTCTGAAGGAGGTGAGAGAAAATGTCAGGAGGTCAGCGAGTCGTTTACTCTGACAATCAGGTGTCACCTGCTCACAAGAACGGCAGATACCAAACACGCTGTCAGCGGCACGATGCATGACAGAATGATAGCCATCAATCACTCATCAACGCACACGGAGACGCAGCCGATGATTGACAGGAAAATGGCAAACTGTCATTATGAAGAGGTGTCGAAAAGTCAACCAGGAGGATAAAAAAACAATGGCGAGTGAGTCAGTGAGTTAAAGAGCAAAGTGAAGATGACAGAAGAGGAATATGTGTCAAAGCAGCAACACAACATTAAGTTTATGTGTCCTGACCAACAAATCCAGAGGTTAGGAAACATAACGCTCATTCCCCAAAACAAACACACACCTCACACGTACACGTGCACTTATACATTATCCAGTGAAACTGCTTCACATGAGGACACGCTTTGTGATGATTTAAAGTAAAAGTCCTTCCACACATCCAAATAGGGCTACAATTAAAACTTCTTTGAGTAATTAGTGATCATTTTTATTAAAAACTCTCTTGAATGTTTCCTAAATCCTAGATTCATTCCATGGTTAACTGTCAATAAGTAAAAATGATAACTTCTAATAATTTTACAAAATAAACTCAAGCATATTCTTTAAAAAATTAAATAAATGAATAAATAAAAACAAAACA
Organism: Thalassophryne amazonica; assembly: GCF_902500255.1. NCBI lineage: Eukaryota > Metazoa > Chordata > Actinopteri > Batrachoidiformes > Batrachoididae > Thalassophryne > Thalassophryne amazonica. Next base: position 17,919,334 of record NC_047122.1, read on the forward strand.
AAAAGATCATTATCAAAAAAAACTGCCAAAAATTTAAAAGCATCATGAGAAGCATCATCATTTTTGTATTCCTGAGACAAATAATAAAAATAATAATTTATGTATTTTATCATGGAATCTAAGACTGATGGAACTGTTTCAGACTTTATTCATCACATAAGTGAAGATTTTTTCATTGTTGTTGTAATTAGCAAAGCTGTTTTTTTTTTACAAGATTTTGGCATGAATTATGTGTCATCACAATCAACGCATTTGTCACCAGAGTCTCGTGATGGAGGACGCACAGACTGTAATCAGGGGTGCTCAAGTTCGGTCCTCGAGAGCTACCTTCCTGATACTCTTAGTTTCTCCCTGCTCCAACACACTGAATCCAATGAAAAACTCGTTAGCAGACTTTAATGAGCCTTTCATTGGAACAATATTTGAGGGAAATGGTGATACTGTGTATGTGGAAGAAGTCTTAGATCTTTGAGTTCATCTCATACAAAATGAGCAAAACCAAAGTGTTAACTTCAAGATTTCTTAACCCAGGCTCTGTTATTAGATGCTGTTGGGGGTCATCTTTTCAGTCCAGACAAAAATTGTTTTAATTGGTGCAATATTTATTTAGAATGCAAACACCACTGCAGCAAGCAGAAGCTAACTGGCTAATTAATGTTTTTTCTATGGTGTAGGAACACTGTTGTCAACACTGAAAAAGGCAAAAATGCCATTACAAGTGTATGGTTGCATAGACAGTTTTCTACATGGAGCTAAATGTGCACATATTTACCTCATAATATCTAAATAAAGTAACTTAAAATGATTAATTTTACACTTCACTGCTTACCTTAGTCTAGTCATCGGCAGTTGACGTGTTCAGATTATGCATGTTGTAAAAAGCAAAGTGGAGTCAGACACAACTAGCACTTGCACAGTGTGCTTTAAACAGTGCTGCAAATAAATTATGAAGATAGGGCCCCCTCAAGCCTTGTGACTGTTGCGCTATCTGGAAAAAAATAAACATTAAAGCTACATGTGTAAACTATTTTGCAGACTCACTAACGGACAATTTGACATGGGGTCCTTTGGCGTGCTCTGCCTAGCAAAACTGCTCTAAACAATTAAATGATTTTTGTACTGCAGCTGGATTTGTTATGGAACAGTTTATAAAATTGGATGAAGCAATGCAGAAAGTACATAAAACATCATTTTGGATACTTGTTGCTTCAAATCTCAGCAAAGTTTAAGGCACTTATAAAGAGCTATTATATAGCTGTAAAAGTAGCGACAAAAGGATTCCTCCTGTTTTAGCTACAAATTATTTGAATGATGCACAGTTGTTGAGTAGATTTTACTGAAATTTTGAATCCATCATAAATATTCCCTTGTCATCCAGCCGCGTCTACATAAAGAAGCATTTAATGCAAACGTGTGGCGATCCATCAGCCGAGCGCGTCGCTTTCCGCCACCGCTAATGTGAACACGTTGCTTCCTCTGGCTCACACAGAGCTGTAAACTTGAGTGGGTTCAGTAGTTTAATGAACATTATTGATGGCGCTGCTGGTGTAATTAGTGTGACGTCTCACACCTACGAGTCTGCAGCTTCATTAACTCACTGCAAATTCCAGCTATGCGCACACGCACATGCACAGTCCCAGCACGCTCCCCCATCAATCACAAACACCGGTCCAAGCATTCGGGTTGCATGCTTCCTGTGCCCATGTTTGGGGTGAAATTACTTTGTGCATTCCAGCATCTGTGCATTGTGCACATGCACAGCGGGATGTGGTTTTAGTGTCATGTTGCTCGGCTAAACGCTGGATGCTGGTTGGATCCAGAACTCAGGTGCTGAAACTGATCAACAAAACCAGCTGAGTGAAAAAAAACAGCCTGCAGCCTCGTCCACCAACCCCCCCCGCCTCACCGCCACCTCACCGCCACCTCACCATCTCCTTCTTAACAGTGGTGGTTTGTGGTCAGTGTGAGTAATTTCTGAGGAAATCTGCATAATGGACGAGAGCAGAGTTTAAGATAAAAAGAGAAGGAGAGCAGATGAAAAGAATGGATCGATGAAAAGGTGAGAAGAAAAGAAAATGTGTTTGTACGCATTCGTCCTCTTCACTTAGATCCATTCAACAGTGAAGGAGAGCACGGGCGAAAGAGAAGACGAGGGCTCTACAGAGGAAAAAGTAAACCCAGTTTTTGGGAGGATTAAGGTCGCTTCTAAACCTACTGTCTTTTTTCCCCTCCATTTCCCTCTCCTCCTACACCTCTTCTCCAACGGCCTAGTTCATGAATCCGATGACATGAAGAAAGCGCTAATGCACTCCCATCATGATTATGGCCATGTTGTTGTTGGAAATGTTCTGCAATAACATCACCCAACACAAATCCTATTTGGTTCAATAGGAACACAGTGGTGTGACTGTCAGCGTTCTCACTTGCATCTGTGACCATATAGTTTTGGGGATTTTAGGGGGAGCAGAGCAGCACTTCATCTCAGCATTTCCATCAGAAAGGATATCTGCCTGCCTGACACCCCCCCCACCCCCCCCCACACACACACACAAAAACACACTGCATGTGGGTTTTGTTTCTATGACAAACACTGCTAACAATAAGCTTGCACTCCAAAATATACACAAAAAAAAAATTACCAGCAACATTTATAGTCCGTCCAATCTGCTCTCATAGATGAACTTTTCTGTCTTCATTGTAATTTGAGGGAAACATGTCTTTGAGCTCATGGTAGACAGACATGGCCACAAACAAGCTTCTCCAATTTTTTTGGTTGTCAGGGTGACGAGTCTCGCCCCATCTACTGGTAGTCTGATAAGGTGCTGTGATAACACCACCGCCTTTCCTAAAAAGTCCAGACATTTTTAACTTGAAGCATTCAGAGCAGCTGCACAACAACAAAAAAGACAGAATGCTCAATGAAAACATCGGCACTGGGTAAAGCTCTTTCTCTAATAGCCACTTGGGCACTTTGGAACAAATGCTACATGGATGTGTGTATGCTAGCTCCTTGATATGACATCATTATACAGCTATTATACTTTCACATAAATCTAATCACATTCATTAACAGTTATTCCACCTCTAGTAAAGTTTTAACATTAAAGAAACAGATTATTCTGAGCCACAACTTGTAATTCTGGACTGTATGCGTTCATTCGCATGTTTTAAAGTAATTTATTCTTCTTCCATGAACATTTTATTTTAATGCAATCACAATATCATGATACTCATTATAAAATATAATAAAATTGATACAAGCTCCACAAACAGGAGGTATTGTTTCATCCCAATTCTCAGTTAATATCAGACCAACTAATGGCTTTAGATTATATAAATTTGTTTCTGAATGCTTGAGTAATAATTTTGTCTGTCAGATGATTAAAAAAATGCTGCTTCACATAAAAAAATGGTTTAAGTTCAATTGAAATGTGTTTAATAACACTTTATTTCTTTGTGTAAGTTTTGAAGCTTTTATGTGATTAAATTCAATATAAACATTTTTTAATATTGGTAAACAAAAAAACTGTCTTGAGCTGCCTTTGTCTGCCATATTGTCCTCTCCCTGTCTGTCCTTTTGCATGTTGTTTGTCTGTTTTCCTCCAGGTGGTGCGCTGCAGAGCTGAGGAACACCTGAGATTCATCAGCTCCTCGCACCTGTGATTCATGACCTCCTGATTATGAGTGGGCTGCTTAAACCTTGGCTTTGAGCTCAGTCCTTGCCAGGTTCTACCGATGCTTCCATGAGCTACTCGACCTCTGTTTTCTGAGAGATTTTCCTGAGACGCCCTCAGCATGAATTCTGACCTTCCCGCAGCTTCTCTCAAAGGTAACCTGGGTGCTCTATTTCCAGTAATAGAGTACTCTGATCTTTGGTGTTTCCAGATGCCTTCCTGTGCAGCTTCCACGCCACAATGTCTTCTGGCTTCCACGCCACTACTTGCAAACTACCACGTCACTTTAGGAACTCTCAGCTGTGCTGCTGTTCATCTGCAGTCTGCCTCAGAGCGTGCCGCTCTGCTCCTGTCAGCTAAGTTCCTGTTGTCTCTGAGTTCTGAGATTCCGCTCTCACTCAGCTCCTGTTTGTGACTTCATCTGTTTATTCCCAAGAACTGTATGCAGAACTACTGAGTACTTCCGAGTCATTTCCATCCAAGTTCCAGCTAAATTGAACTGGGTCTAAGATGCGCTGCAGCTTAATTGCACTGCTGACCTCTGAACAATTCCTGAACTGTGAACATTCCTGCATTAAGCTTCTGTGCAAACTCTGAACATTCTTTTGTTAAAGGCTTCCAGTGTTACGAGTGCATTCACTCGCCTTTGTACTTCTCATCTCCTCAGAACGTTCCTCTGTTCTCGGCTCTGTGCAGCCACCTGGCTCTGGGTCCTGTCCTGTCCTGGATTTCATCCCACTGTCTAACTCCCAAACTTGTTTCCGTTTGCACTGCAGCTCCTGGCTTTCCACTGCTACGAGCAGGCCCTGTCTCGGCTCTGCAGGCACCATCACCAGCTTCAGCATTATTACACCTTTGTTACTCATTACTGTAAATAAATCTCCATCATTCACAACTGTTCTCGTCATTGCTCCCAGCATTTGAGTCCATCGCCTGACCGCTCGGTCCCATCTGGACCTCTAACCATAACATAAACAGCTGTTATCTGTTATCCTACTTAAACTGTTTAAAAATCATATTACAAATCTTTATTATTACTAAGTTGTTGTCAGATGGAAAACCAGTTTAAATGACTTTCCATAAAATTAGACACATTTAAAATCAGTCCAAAATGAGATCATATGTGGGTTAAAACTGTTTAAAACCTCTTTCCAATATCTTAAGTGGTTTGCTTGAAATCTTAATGTAACGATTTAACATATCTGAAGGAATATTTCTTGATTAACAACTTTAAAGAACTAATTAATAATCTATCCTCCTCATCTCTCTCTTCCTTTCATGTTTCCTTTCCTTCCTGCTTTCCTTAATCTCTTTACATGCAGTGGTGGGCACAGATCCGCTAATTAGCTAAGCTAACATTTTTGTTAGTGGATTAGCTTTTCAACTAACTTTAAAAAACCATCAAAGGACCAATTAGCTTCCGCTAAATTTAGTTCTGCTAACTTTCAGTCTGCTAACATTTTTTTTGCTGGCATAGTGAGTAAAGCTTAACGGTCAAAAACATTTGTAAACCCTAAAATCCTACATGTTAGTTACTGTCTGTTGTGTTTGCAACATTCAGACCGCTGTGACCTCAGTCCTCCCCAGCAGAAGGGGGGGGCAGGCTGCCGGCAGCCGCAAAAAAGTGTTACTTTCCGCATGCAAACACACATGTATGGCAGGAAACATGAAAAGCAAGGCACTTTTCATTCATGGTTTCAATTATACACAAAACTAATTCCAGACAGCCTATTGACATTAACGCCAACTCTGTAATTTTTACAAAATGAAAATACAGCACATATCTTTAAAAGTAATGCACTAATTCTAAAGGTTTGAGTGTTAACAGACACACAGGCTAAAAGGCATTATGGGAAATCAGTCCCCTCTCAATTGCTTCACCCCCATCAAAATGCATAGAATAATGCCATCTACTGGATAGGAGTGTGAATAGTGACCGACGTGTACTGAATCACACTTTTACAAACCGAATTTTAGTTTTGTAAATGCCTTTTTTTTACAAATAAGAAAATTATTTACAAATACACAATTATTTGTAAAAAACCACACCACGTTACAATAACTTGTGTGTTGGTTTTTACAAATAAATAAACCAACCAACTAGTGATTGAGAGGAGACTCATTTTCCGAAATGCCTTTTCGCACGTGTGTCGGTTAATGCTCAAACTTCAGAATTACGTAGAGCATTACTTTAAAATATATGTGTGATATTTTCACTTTGTAAAATGACAGAGTTGCTGTTAATGTCCGGAATTAGCTTTGTTTACAAATAAAACCATGAGTGAAAGTGCCTTGCTTTTCATGTCTCCTGCCACACGTCTATGTTGTTGCATGTGGAAAGTACACAACATTTCTTACAGCAGTGGGCAGGGTGCATAAAGGGAGAAGCTCTGACTCATTCTTTGTTTTGAGTTTGTGATTGCCCTTGATTTTACTCAGAAGCCTCTGTGGTGCTTAAACTTGAAAGTGGCTTACCACAGCCAACAGTGTATCGACTTTTCAGTTAGCAGATTAGAGGATATCGAAGCTAACTTTTTGGTTAGCTGTGTCCACCACTGTTTACATGCAGCCTTCCTCATCTCTGTGTATTTAACTTTTTCACACTTGTGCCACCTGTGCACGTCTCCTTCCACACTCTGCACTGATCCAATCCACGGTGGATTAGCTGCAGACTGTGATATCAGTCTGACCCCGGCCGACCCTGGACAAGCCCTGCCGGCTAATTGAAAGGCGGCACACTGGGCCACAGGATTACACACGGCTCCATTTTGGCCCTTATTATCACACAGACACACATGCACACTCATACAAACACGCAGATAGAGTGAGAAAAGCTGAGAGAAGAGAGAATAAGCCCTCGAGACAAATTGGATGTTTTCTGTCTCTGCATGTGTTTGACTCCACAGAGTTCAAGACTGAGTGCGTGCAGGTGCGTGCACGTGCGGTCTGCTTCTGTAAGCGCTTGTGTGGGTGTCTGTGAGCGTGTGTGTGTTCCTCGCTGCAGGAATGAGCTGCATTTTTAAAAAGCAATAAATAAATGAATGAAGGAATAAGGGAAGAGCTGCAGCCAAAGGTCTTTAACACTGAAATGAAACAGCAGCATCAAAAGCACAGAGGTAATCACAGGCGGCGTTCATCTGCAGGTGAATCAAGTATCATCTCAAGCCATGATGGTGCTGAACAACGAGCCTGTTTGCACCCTCAGTGCCAAACGTGCACACAAAGTTAATATACGTGGTCTGTCCATAAATTAATGGTCCTTTTTATTTTTTTTAAAACTATATGGATTTCAATCAGATGTTTTTACGTCAGACATGCTTGAACCCTCGTGCGCATGCGTGAGTTTTTCCACGCCTGTCGGTGACATCATTCGCCTGTGAGCACGCCTTGTGGAAGGAGTGGTCCCGCCCCCTCGTCGGATTTTCATTGTCTGGAAATGGCGGAATGAAAAGGACTTTTTTTCCATCAGAATTTTTTCAGAAGCTGTTAGAGACTGGCACCTAGAAACCTTTCGAAAAATTTATCTGGCTTTCAGTGAAAATTTTACAGGCTTCACAGAGAATAAGGACTTTAACTACAGGTTTAAGGACCCCTTTAAGGATGGTCGGTGCGCCGCGCGCGACGATGCGGCACAAACCACTGGATCATTTCTAAGCTGATGGCTCTGTGGATACGAGCCCGTCATGTGCTCTTTCTCTGGTTATCACAAGACCTGGACATCAGCCATTTTCCGGCAGATTTCACTTTTAACAAGAGATTTTGTCGTGGAAAGCCGCACGGAGGCTTCGTGCGTCACGACCGATACGCTGATGAAGCGAGACAAAGGAACACTTCCGTTTCGGAGTGTTAGAGGACAAGTTGGGACATGTCTATCTCTCCACAAGTTCTTTTATACTCACTCGACTGGTAAGCACTGAAAGCCGAGATAGACATGTCCCAACTTGTCCTCTAACACTCCGAAACGGAAGTGTTCCTTTGTCTCGCTTCATCAGCGTATCGGTCGTGACGCACGAAGCCTCCGTGCGGCTTTCCACGACAAAATCTCTTGTTAAAAGTGAAATCTGCCGGAAAATGGCTGATGTCCAGGTCTTGTGATAACCAGAGAAAGAGCACACGACGGTCTCGTATCCACAGAGCCATCAGCTTAGACATGATCCAGTTTTGTGCGCATCGCCGCAGCTCGCAGCGCGGCACACCGACCGTCCTTAAAGGGGTCCTTAAAGCTGTAGTGAAAGCCAGATAAATTTTTCGAATGGTTTCTAGGTGCCAGTCTCTAACAGCTTCTGAAAAAATTCTGATGGAAAAAAGTCCTTTTCATTCCGCCATTTCCAGACAATGAAAATCCGATGAGGGGGTGGGACCACTCCTTCCACAAGGCGTGCTCACAGGCGAATGACGTCACCGACAGGCGTGGAAAAACTCACGCATGCGCACGAGGGTTCAAGCATGTCTGACGTAAAAACATATGAATGAAATCCATATAGTTTTTGAAAAAAATAAAAAGGTACGATACTTTATGGACAGACCTCGTATATCTGTGTGAGCAGGAGCAAATATTCAGTTCTACATGTGCATAAACCACAAGACAAGAAGGATACTTACTTTTGCAGCTCACTAATTTAGGTGCAGATTGGAAGGAGACTGGAAGGACAACATTTCATCAACAGCATGAAACAAATATGTGCACATCATGAATTATTGCATAAAACTGCTTCAAAGTACTTTGAAACACTGGCTCAAGATACTACAAACAACTATGCACTGATGCTAAAAGCAGCACTTAAAGTGTTTTGCTCATGTTTGTCATGTGCAGCCTCTTTATGCTACATGAAACTGAGTACAAATAGAGATGCAGAAAAGATTTACACTCTTGAAGTGGAGAGACACTGTGCACATTATGCACAAGCTATAACTAGTCAACATTTAGACATTTTCAGTTCATCACCGATTGTAGAAAGAAAAGAATGTAATCAGTGAAAAGGTAAAACAAAAAAGAATGTAACAAATGTGAACCTTCTGCACAGAGTGTTATTTGCATGTACACTCTACGTAAAATGAAGAAGAAGAAAAAAGAAAAAAAAAGAAACCTGTATAGTAGCAGTTAAACTGGCAACGACTCTGCACATAATTACATCTAAAGCCGGAAAATGAGAGCGTTCACCTTGGCTGGCTATTCGAGAAAACTTCGACTATTGACAAGAGCAAATGCGCAGCAGAGGAAGGCCGCGGTGGTGAGAGGGATGCGGTAGATGATGCGTACGTACAAACCTTTGTGGTCGACTCTCGCTCGCCCACACGCTGCCTCTCTGTAATTGAAACCAGCAGCATTTCAGTGAGCTCACTCTTTTTCCTCCTGCTTACTGAACCACAGCAGCAAAAGAGAGAGAAAAAAAAACCTTTGAAATCTGGACTGCATTGAGCCACAGGGCCCCAAATGTAAAGTACTTGAGCAAAAAGGATCAACAAGTAACCATCCTTAAAATATTAATTCTGTGCACCAGCAGATACTGGACCCCATCAGCTGTTGTTTCCACACACCAGCCTGACCATCAATAATGCAGCCTGATTTAGCCTAAATGACACATTTCAAAATAAAGTACACACAGTATGACCAGTATGGCACAGTATGACCTCAAGCTCGGGGTCATGACCCCCTGTGGGATCAGCGGGATGAAGATCAAAGTCAAAGTCAAAGTCAGCTTTATTGTCAAATATGCTATATATGCTCGACATACAGCAGAGATGAAATTTCAGTCCTCTCAGACCCACGGTGCAGAGTATAGAATAAAAACTACTACTAAGCTAAGTAAAAAAATTGACCTTAAATATTACTGATTTACAAAATAAAAATACAACAGTATTAACAGTGTAGGTTGTGTAAATATAACAGTATGATGCTGTTGTGCAAATGGCAAAAGTGTACTATTGAAAACAGTATGACATTAAATACGATAGTGCAATACGATGAAAAAAGGCATTATTCTGACATTGATTAGATTTTCATCTATGTCAAATTTTTGATTCTTGTGCTTTTTTTTTTACTTTTCACATTTTCTGCAGTTTAAAACAGTGTTTCTAGATACACAAGTCCACATTATTAAAAGCCAAATGTGAAAGCAGCTACTTTAAAAAAGTTTCCATTGATTTTGCACAAAATACTTTCAACTTTCAGTATGACACACTGCAAAACCTGTCCCTCTTCAAAAATAATCTGAAATCTAGCAAAAACTGTCTTGTATTAAATAATAAAAAAAAAACTGCTAATGGGGTAAGAAAAATTTACTTGTTAGAATTCTCAAAATTAGCAAAATGTCTTAGGCACTGAATAATCAAAATATGCCTTAAAACTAGACAGAATTCTTATTTTTAAGATTAGCCTCTGTCTTAAAATAAGGAAAACAATCTTGTTCCTTTGCTTGGATGATTTGAAATCCATTGCCTTTCCTTGTTACTGGTTAAATACAGCTTGATATTAGCTGAAAAATTGATTAAGAAACAGTAAGATACATTTTCCCAAAATAAGACATTTTTTGTTATGTAAAAAATGCTTGACAATATTATTGTTTCTATTTAGACAAAAATTAAGTGAAATTTTCTTTAAACAAGTCTCTCTCTTTTTTTAAAACTTAGATATCAGTTTTTGCAGTGCATGCTTTCAGGCATCAAAATTCCAAAGTTATTTCTTCTTTGTTCAAACCAACCAACAAAACTTTCTACAGTGGCGAGAAATAGTCTGGACATACGAGGTCTATTAGATAATAAACCAACCCTTTTATTTATTTTTTTTAACTATATGGATTTGAATGACATGCGATTACACCAATCATGCTTGAACCCTCGTGCGCATGCGTGAGTTTTTTCACGCGTGTCGGTGACATAATTTCCCTGTGGGCAGGCCTTGAGTGAGATGTGGTCCCGCCCTCTCGGCTGAATTCCTTTGTTTCACACGCTGTTCGAGACGGCGCGCGTTGCTTTATCAACATTTTTTCTGGACCTGTGAGGAATATCCGAGTGGACACTACGAGAAATTAAGCTGGTTTCGGTGAAAAGTTTAACGGCTGATGAGAGATTATGGGGTGTTTCTGTCGGTGTACGGAGCGGGAAGTCCTGCAGCGCTTCCAGGCGCCGTCGTCGGCCTGTTTCGACCTGAAAACATCCTAATTTAAGGCTTAATTCACCCAGGACGTCGTGAGAGAACAGAGGAGATTCAGAAGAGGCCGGCATGAGGACTTTATGTGGACATTCCACTGTTTAAGGACATTTTTTAATGAAAGACGTGCGCGCAAATTCGCCGAGTCGTTTCCGTGACGACTCGGCAAATCTGTGTGAGCCGCGACAGGTAAAACACTTCCGTGTTGAAAACCATTTGTAAAATTCAGGCGGCTTTTGATGGCTTTCGACAAGTGAGTAACTGAGAAATTGTTTAACAGCTTGGGCATGTTCCAACTTGCCCGTTAAGGTTTCCAACGGAGGTGTTTTTCCTATCGCGACCCCCCGCGGTCGGGTCCGGCCCGACATGCGACTCTGCCCACACGTTCTTTCATTACAAAATGACCGTTAACAATGGAATGTCCGAATAAACTCCTCATGCCGACTTCTTCTGAAAGTTCTCTGTTCTCTGACGACTTCCTGGGTCAACAGAGCCTGAAATGTGGAAGTTTTCAACTTGAAACGGCGAGACGCTGCCGCCTCGAAGCGCAGATCGCCGTCAGGCGCCGTGGACCGTCCTTACAGCGACACTACCAGACCAAAATCTCTCATCAGCCGTTAAAATTTTACTGAAAACCAGCTGAATTTATCGAATGGTGTCCACTCAGTTGTGCCTTACAGTTTTGAAAAAATTTTGATCAAACAAAGCAGCAGTCTCTGAGCCAATCCTAAAGAATGAAAAAAACGACGAGAGGGTGGGCGACTCCTCACTCAAAGACTGCCCACAGGCGAATGACGTAACCGACAGGCGTGAAAAAACTCTCGCATGCCCACGAGGGTTCAAGCATGTCTGATGTAATCACACGTGATTCAAATCCATATGGTTTTTGAAAAAATAATAAGGTCGGATACTTTTCTAATAGACCTCGTATATGGGCTTTCTTATACCCTCGTCACACATAGCCAGAATCATGCAGAATGGCATCAGAATGACGAACTGGCACACATCAAAACGTGTTGGGTTTCAGTTCCAAAACGTTCTGACAGCCATTTGCAAGAGTCCACACACTTGATCAAAATCGGCCAGCAGCCCTGAGTGTGATGCACATGTTCAAAACCCTCCGGGTGCCGTCAAGATGGGACACCTATCTGACGGCAGTCCATGTGCAGTCTGAGCACCATCTGACCGCAATTTATATATTCTGATGGTGTAAAAACGGGATCCAAAATGATTTGAGGGCATATGAGGGAACCTCGAGATGGATCTAGCATGGCAAAGCCTGCCGGTATGACCTGGATGTGCCATGTATAATAATGTCCCCTCAGAGCGCAAAGGAACTGTTGAAATGTATGTGGCACGCTTCATCATGATAATTATGAATTATTATCATGAAAAATTATTATGAAAATTTGCCCTTTGAGTAAAACAGACATCAATCAAATTTCATTAGCAAATTTCAATATAGAGAAGCTTAACTTGTTTTTGCTTGTTCAAACATTTGATATTACAAAAATTTAAAAAAGTATAAAAGCCCAATGTGTCCAAATTTTTCCATGCAATCGAATGTTGAGCTCATTTAACAAACATTTAAACATTCTTTAACACAGACTTAAGGCTAATTTATGCCTCATTTACATACATGAATGTCCTTGTGTGTTTCAAATGGTGCAACCTTCAGTGCCCACATAATTCCATGTTTGTTATGTTGACGGCAGTGCAGACCCTCTTGAAAGTTTCTGAGAACATCAAACAGTTGAAGAAATCACAATGCTACTGCAAAACAAATTAAGCAGTGGTGTCAGTGGATATGCTTTGTGTGCTGTCACACACTTCATGCCACCCCTGTCACACCTTGATGATTTAGCCAGCATATGCCGACCATATTAAAAACGCTGGCATACGTCTAGTACTGGGTACGTTTTGTATAAGTTAAGAGCACGCTGAAGCATGCTGATATACATCATAATACAGTGAGGAAAATAAGTATTTGAATACCCTGCGATTTTGCTAAAGTTCTTCCACTTAGAAATCATGGAGGGGTAAATTTTCATCTTAGGTGCATGTCCACTGTGAGAGACATAATCTAAAAAAAATCCGGAAATCACAATGTACACTGCTGCAAATAAGTATTTGAACACCTACCAACCAGCAAGAATTCTGGCTCACACAGACCTGTTAATTTTTCTTTAAGAAGCCCTCTTATTCTGCACTCTTTACCTGTATTAATTGCACCTGTTTGAACTTGTTACCTGTATAAAAGACACACTCAATCAATCACACTCCAACCTGTCCACCATAGCCAAGACCAAAGAGCTGTCTAAGGACACCAGGGACAAAACTGTAGACCTGCACAAGGCTGGGATGGACTACAGGAAAACAGGCAAGCAGCTTGGTAGAAGACAACAACTGTTATGATTATTTATTAGAAAGTGGAAGAAACACAAGATGACTGTCAATCTCCCTCGGTCTGGGATTCCATGCAAGATCTCACTTTGTGGGGTAAGGATGATTCTGAGAAAGCTCAGAACTACACAGGAGGACCTGCTCAATGACCTGAAGAGAGCTGGGACCACAGTCACAAAGATTACATTAGTAACACATGATGCTGTCATGGTTTAAAATCCTGCAGGTCAGCAAGGTCCCCCTGCTCAAGCCAGCACATGTCCAGGCCCGTTTGAAGTTCACCAGTGACCATCTGGATGATCCAGAGAGACATGGGAGAAGGTCATGTGGTCAGATGAGACCAGAATAGAGCTTTTTGGAATCAACTCCACTTACCATGTTTAGAGGATGAGAATAATCCCAAGAAAACCATCCCAACCGTGAAGCATGGGGGTAGAAACATCATACTCTGGGGGTGCTCTTCTGCAAAGGGGACAGGACGACTGCACCGTATTGAAGGGAGGATGGATGGAGTCATGTATTGTGAGATTTGGACAGCTTGAACACGTCCCTCTCTTCGAATCTGGCTAGCCTCAGTTCGGGTGTTTGTTAAATCATATTTTTGGGGACTAGGCGGTGGTTCTCCTAACAGTTTGCTTTGGTGTGGACAGCAAAAGTTAAGCGCCACATATTTTCACAGTAATTACACATTTAATGGACCTACCAACAGCTGCTAAAGTGCTACAACCATTAGCACACAACATTAAATCCTGCTCTGACGTAACGCATCACGTGATAAATCTGTTTCTTGGTCCAAAGACCTGCAAGTTTACAATTAAAGTTACGTCTGTATGAACCCTTTAAGGATCTACAGTTAAAGTTTAGTTTATGTTTAAAGTGTGCGCAAACCTCTGTCCTTCCCTCCTCTGCCTCCACCTCCATTTGTCTGTTTCTAAGGTACGAACACTTAACAAAACTTTTGTCTTTTACTTTATATTTTATTAAGCACAGGTAAAATATACATGTCTGTTTGTTAATAAAAAAAAATATTTATTACAATAAACAGGGCGTTAATGTGCAAACTTTACTTTCCCCCCGATCGCAGCTCACATCAACTCACATTGAAAATAACGGAGAAACAACCTGAACTTCTGGCATTTTTACAAAGAAACGCAATGACAATGTCTAAAAACCCAGTTAATATATCCAGGAGAGTTTTAGGCACAATAAACAAAGAGTTTTATGTTGAAATGTTAATGCTGTTGTCTATGTGCAACAGCTTAAGTGTAGTCTGATCAGAGCGTCTCAGTGCAGTTTTCAATGTTAATGACAGCGCGCCTTTTTTGTTTGGACCCAGAAGCTGAAAATCACATGATGCTTTACATCAAAGTTAACAACCGGATAAGACTAGAGTTTCATTCAGCATCAATATTGCAGCAGGGACATCTTAGAAGGACTGTTAGGACAGTTCGCTGCATAACAAGCCATATTGTTCCAGGTGTTTGTAATAAAATACTTCAAACACACACAGAAGCAACACAACAGTGAGTTGCCACTGCAAGTAGACTCTGATTTACTGTCAGAGGCTACAAGACAAGTCGCCGCCGCTGAATCCAGCATTTGTCACTCAAAGCAACCACATCCACAATTATAAAGAATTTAGATTAAATTAGATTACATTAGATTAGACGAATTTTATTAATCCACTGGGAAGACTCCCTCAGGGACATTGAGGTTCCAGCAGCACTGGACAGTAGCACACAGGGTAAGAGCACAGAGTATCAAAAATAGGGCTGTCAGGATTAGGAATTTCTGGAGACGATTAATTGTCAGACAAATAATTGCGATTGACGAATATATTGTCTATTATTTTCCCTTCTTTATATTCTACCATCGTAGTATAATTACACAACTCTGGAAGAAGGTTTGGCTTCTGTGAGTGGAGAAACTGGGAATAGTGCAACATTTTTATTTTTACCTTCATTTTACATACCGTTTCAACTTTTTCTGATTTGTGGTTGTTTCTGTTGCATTTCTGAAATTGTTTCTCCACATCAGTCACGTTTTGTGCTTAAACACTACATTAAGCTCAAGATAGAACAAATAAATACCTTTGGAAAATAACAGGTGTTAAAGTTCAGAGTTCTCACCTGCTTTTTGTGATCTGTGCATCTGAACATCACCACAGCTTCTCCACGTTCATTCATATATTCTCATTTTTAAATATGTTTTTAAAGATATTTGACCGTTTATTTCATCTCATGATCTCATAAATTCAGTATACAACGTGCACATGGTGTGAACAGGACGGTAAAGGCAAAATCACACTGGGAGCGAAAGTTCAGAGAGACGTAAAGGCAGCTCCACGTTTTGGTTTTGTTTTTTAACATGTTCACTTGAGTTAAAATCCTCTCTCTGCTCCGCGCTCCCTGCGTGCACTTATGGTTCTCAGCAGACTAACGTGTCGTGCCTCCATTCAGGAATTTTCCTCCCCAACCCTCCCTTGCAGCCTGTTGACTCCGCACGCACACACAGAGACATACACACCGACAGCTCCTTCGTAAACTCCGCATTTTAGACAGCTTTGAAGAGACGGCCACTGTTTTAATCGTCCGTCTTATCCAAACGGCAGGACAGATCGCTCCTCATCCTCCATGTTATTGTCCTGCCTTAAGACGAGAGCGACACAGAGTGAGCGAGGCTGCAGCACAATGACACCAGATTCTAAGTCGTTTTATGCTTTGTGGATAAAATAAATAATTCACGGTAATCACGAATATGAAAAATAATCGCGATTGGCGAATTTTGTAATAATTGTGACTGCCCTAATCAAAAGTAGAAGTAAGAAACAATTTATGGTTTAAAACATGGGTGCCAAAGTTCGGTCCTTGAGATCTACCTTCCTGACACTGTTAGTTGTCTCCCTGCTCCAACACACCTGAATCCAATGAAAGACTAGTTAGCAGGCTTTTAACCCTCTGGGGCCGACGCCGTTGTATACGATGGCTGAGACCAAGCTTTACTAAATTATAAATAACTTTTTAATGATATGAGATAGAAACTTACTTTTTTTTGCTGAAAAGTTAACTCTGCGGACTTGTGAGCCACCCATTGTCCATCTTTGTACTCCTCATAGAAGCTGTGTGATGACATGTGCAATGTGAGTGTCCAATCGGAATTAGTTCACCATCCCATGGTTTTCCAAAATGCAATCGTAGGGCAGATTTACCTCATGTGATAAACCAAAGATCATGTGTTACTAGTTGGCCTGTTTGAATAGCCCCCTGGCTGCTTGCTCCAATGCGCCCTGCGCCATTACGCACAGCGATCAGTGAAAGTGAGCAGAGGGAGCAGACAGAGAGCCTCTGATGACAATCTCACGTGCTCAAACACAGAGTGTGTGATTTTGTGTAGGCTCTCAGTTGTCCAGGTGGTTTCCATAGTAGAGAAGCTTGAATCTTCGACTGGACTGGGTTGCTTGACGTGAGGACGTTTCGCTTCAAATCACAGAAGCTTCCTCAGCTAAAATTCTTGCTCTGGTAGTGTTGTGTGGGCCGCTGAAGAGGAGGTACTGCTGGCCCACCACCAACAGAGGGCGCCCTGCCTGGAGTGCGGGCTCCAGGCACCAGAGGGCGCTGCCGCATCATGGGAGTAGCCTGGGTGACAGCTGTCACCCATCACCAGACACAGCTGTTCTACTCAGCACCGAGGTATATCAGGAGGACGGCGTCTCCACCTCAGTGCCGAGATATCGCCTTGAGATAGAGGTAAACTACTCTGCAGCATATTCTGTATATTTGATAATACGTGTTAAACCTTTCAGGACAGCTGACTACCGAAAGCCAATTGCTTGGATAAGTACTCACCTTCCTGTTTTAACGTGACGAGAGGTGGAGGCGGCTTCTTCCCTCTCCGTGTTACTGGGTGCAGCCGCATCCACACCTGTGTGTTTGTTGCTCTCTTGCCAGCAGTACCGGATCCGACGAGCGGAGGCAGTGGCCACCTGGGACTTCGGGACTTGGCGGTTCCAGTATTTCCAGGGTTCGGTGGCAGAGGAGATCTGGGTGGTTCCGGTTCGACTCGGACGGACGTCTCCTACCTTCGAGCCTGCCCACACGACACCAGCAGAATTCGGCTTAATCCCAAATTGTTGATTGTTGTATTGGTTGTGCTCGTTTCACAACAGTAAAACTTGTTATTTACCTTCTCCATTGTCCGTTCATTTGCGCCCCCTGTTGTGGGTCCGTGTTCCTACACTTTCACAACAGGTAGTCTGACTTCTGTCTTGACTCTTGTAGAGAAGAATAAACCAGAAGCCAACAAAAGCTGGAGTTTTTAACCTAACCAGACCCTCCTACCGAGAGGCTGACTGCTATAGGCTAGTGACTAAACAACAGCTCTAATTAGCACCTATTGTGCTCTAGTTAGCACTCTCCTAATGATGGGATGGAAGCCTCCCGTGATGGCTCCTTTGACAACTCTCCTGATGACGTGAATGATTTATTACCATGAACAAAAGACTGAAACTGCTTTGACCTGAGTACCCCATTGTAAACAGGGGACAAAGCATGTCTGAGACCCGCCCCCCGGTTAAGGCTGGGTTTCAACTGTTTTACAAAGAATGCTTCCTTGACACCTCTCTCAAACCATTTCTTCTCTCTGGCTAAGATTTTAACTTCCTTGTCCTAATAATTCCTAAATGTGAACATCAGGTGAAAATCCCAAAGGGAGAGCTATTTGTTTCTGTATTTTTGTGTACAAGAAGCTTTGTTCTTAAGGTCTTGGTGAATTTTCATTTCATTCTTTGTCTCTCTTGAAGGACTGAAAATGGACTGCCAGCATCAGAATATGCAACAGTGCTGTTTGGCTTCTTTCCCAGAAATAAATAAAAATCTCGCATTGAGCCTTAACCAACCAGATTTGATTCTTCTGAGTTGGAACCCTCCCTTTTCTTGTCTTTTCACCTCTTGAACCCCATTTTTGTTGATTTTCAGTTCATAAGAAGGCTAATCCGTGGCTTTAATGCTGCTAATTTGTTCCTGCATCACATGGCCACTTTACAAATTCAGACTTATTATAAAAGTATTACATCTTTTAAGATAATTATAGCCCTAATCCTAATTAGGTGTCATTTCAACATCTACCAGACAGAAGGATCAGGAAATTCCCCAAATATTTCATGTTGGTTCCTTTAATTACAGCGCGACTCAAATGACTTCACGGGATACAGATTCTTGAGTGTTTTTACGAAATGGAAACAATGTGTGTCTATAATTTTCAGGGGATAAAATGTGTGCTGAATTTATATGTGAAATGTTCTAATTAGATCCATATTTAGCTAGAATTAACAGAATAATGATAGAATTCCTGCCCGATGTGCTGCACAGGCTGGTGTTGAGATTGAACTGATGACCTTTTGGTAAGGAGAGCTTTTCTCTTGACACCCGCTTGCCCTGTCAGCCCGAACACAGATCTCATATTTTCTCCGTGCTGGTTTCCTGCTGTTCAACCTGAAGGACATAAAGGTGCGTTCACTGTACGGTTTATTCCACAAGTCCAAATGTGATCAACAAACTGTTATTCATATGTCATCAGACTCTTTGATAATTTTAGGCACTGCATATTGCGGCAGTTTCAAATACTTTTAATTGGTCTTACATCTTACTCTAGAATATTTCTAGTTTATAAATCTTGGGCATTAAACGCCCTGGTCATACTGGGAACAGGAAGAGGAAATTTAAACCGCATGGGCAAATAGAACAGGGGAGAACATCATTATACATAAATTATAACATCACAGCGAAAGGGAAAAGTATTTCAAAAATGACCATTACATAGCAAGCTAAATACTAACCAGAGTTCAAGTTCACCAATGGATACACCCCAAAAATACACCACACACCGTGCTAGTTAACAGCATGTATTTTACATTATGGTAGAAATATATCAGCCCTGAGGTTAATTGGTGATGGTGCTTATTGTTGGATTCTGGTGCATGAAGCAGATGAGAGTCCATGACTCCCATGGACAGGATACCTGCCTGACTCAGGTTACTAACCTAGCCAAGGCCAGTTCCAGTGTTCATTTTGACAGCATACCGTATTTTCCCAAGTATAAGTTGCACCTCTTAAAAACATGAGGAGGGCCTTGCATTGCTCTGAGGGGATCACATTTTTTTAGGTTAGAAATGTAAAGTACAGCCCTGCACTGGACTATTTTCTTTGTTCCGCAGCCACCTGCCTGGCCTGCTCTTGCTGAATTTGGACCATAACCCCCAGCAACCGCAATGTGTGTATTACCCTCTCGACCGTTCTCATGATGTGCATGTTCAGTCTTGCCCACCTGTGAAACTCTGATAATTTATGCCTGCACAATAATAGAGATGCAGTGATTTTGTGTCTTCTCCCGTCCAAGATTCATGGGGTTGTTTCTTTCGTTTTCCTGGCCTGTATGTCGTTTGATGCACTGATCAGGAAAAGCACTCCTATTTCATTGTTTTCATTTAGTTTAAAGACAGTTTCATATTCTATTTGTCATATGTGTGTGCCATATATGGGCATGCAGTAAAGTGAGACTGTCGCGTTGCTGCGGTAACTCCCTCTGTGGCTGCGTCTGTCTCTGTATGTGTACCTGATGACTACTAGGCTATAGCCTAATAATTATTCCATAGTTTATTTATCAATAGTATTATGAAATATCTACTTTGGAAATATATATAAATTGTAATCATGGTCGCCTGTGATTTTTTTATTTTATTTTTTTGTGCTTGGCAGGTGACTGGTTTGTTCATCCAGGGTCATCCCAAGTGTCTCTGAGGGTGGGCAAGGCTCCCGAAGGCCCGCGCATGATGCCGGGTATGCATCCAATTCATCAACACCATCTCAAAAGTAACCAGGTGAAACGTGGGTGTGTTCTTGGCCTTCTCCAGCTGCAGGGGCCTTCAACCCTGAGGCACCTACATGCTGGATCAAGCACATAATGCAAGACCACTGGCTGGAAAATACCCTTTCACACATCCACAACTGGAAAAGTGGTTGCCCAGAGTTGTGGTAAGAAGTCGGTTGTTTCACCATCCTTTATTAGAGAAATGAGGACCTCAGAAGAGCCTTAATGTCTTCTAGGTTATCTTATCTGTTGGAACTGTGAAGACCAGAGGCCACAATTGCTTACTGGAGTGCGACAATTTACCACTTTTCTTTCTCTATCCTTAGAGTTCTTCAGCTTGTGGTTTTCCCAGTATGCATTTCAGCAACCCTTGTAGACAGAGCACTAAGCTGCATTCAGCTTAGTTTACACACATTAAAACAGTGAGGAAGCATGTTTGAAAAATACGGGAACAAGCATTTTAAAAATGTATCAAAGTGACAAGCGTCCACTGCTCGCTAGAGCCAAATTATACATTCAGTGTTATTTTACGACTGCTTTTACGTTTTAATTTTATCCCGCTGGCAGATGCTTTCACCCACATTAACATACAAGTGAGATGGATTAAAAGCTAAAAGAGGAGCAGATCAGGACAGAACACTGAGAATACTGTAAGTGCCATCAATGGGCTTACTGAACATTAAGTGCCAGGATGTTGTACAACTGCACCTTTTAAAATCCCAAATTAATCACAAAAAAGCCACTTTTGTTAAAAAAAAAAAGTCATTACGTGCCTGTTTCATGCTGAAAGTCTACCAGTGAAAGAAAATGGTGAGATAAATTATACCATCTGTTACCACAGAAATTGTCAAATGCATAATTTTACAAGCTTCAGTTGACAGGGTTGGACTTGAGGTCAGACCTACTTTGCATGGGTTTGGGACTGACTTGCTGATTTGTCAGGAATGGAAGACACAAATATGTGAAGTGTTTGATGAAATCTTGGAAAGGTAAGTTGTGATGGGCCTTTCACATTGAATCCATCAGATGCATCAAAAATTGGTCAAAAAAGCATTATTTTCAATGAGACGCGTTGCGTTTTAGATGCGTCAGATGCATCGTGTCAAAAGCCGAGCTAAACCGATGCATCTGACGGGAGCGCGCATTGCCGCTCGTCAGCAGGCTGACGGAAAAGTCAAAGTTCAATCCAATCCAACTTCCGACTTGCTGAGCTGTGACGTACCTTTGCATTGTCCAATAGGAACGACGCGTAGGGCCAAAACACGGAAGACGGGTGGCAGAAACCACTGATTTCTACAAAATGGACGGTGCAGAAACCACTGATCTGTGCAAATCATACGTGTCACAGGACTCCTCATTTATGGAGCAGTTTTCTGAAGAAAAATCCTTCGAAATGTTTTTTGTTGTTGTTACCTCATTATTTCTGATTACTGTTAAAAAAAGTTTAGAACACTTGTAATTAAAATAGCTAAATAAATCAATAAATGGTTCTTTAGAACCCTTTTGTCTGTAAAATAAAACCACCTGTTATTTCAGATTATTTCATTTCTTGTTTAACATAAGGAACCTCGGACATTTATTTTTAGACAAAATAACATGGAAATTTGTACATTTTTTTTAAAGTCTGGTAGATTATTTATATCTCATTTTAACCAGAAAAACAGACACTGTAAATAAATACTAATGATTATTATAAATGCAACAGGAAATAATTTAACAATGACTGTAGTGTGATTGTAAAGTAGGATTTCTGTGACATAAACCTCATTATGATTTTTTTAATATATATATAGTCATTTCAACTTGTAATTGTTGGGAAAGTGTAGGAACACGGACCCACAACAGGGGGCGCAAATGAACGGACAATGGAGAAAGTCAAATCACAAAGTTTTATTGTTGTGAACTCACACAACAAACACAACAGATTACAAATACAGCAGTAACCGAATTCCAAAGGTGACGTGTGGGCAGGCTCGACGATAGGAGACGTCTGTCCGAGTCGAACCAGAACCACCCGATTTCCTCTGCCACCGAACCCCGGGGATACTGGAGCCGCCAAGTCCCGAACCCCAGGTGGCCACTGCCTCCGCTCGTCGGATCCGGTACTGCTGGCAAGGAACAGAAACAGTCAGGTGTGGGTGCGGCTGCACCCAGCAACACACAGGGTGGAAACACCACCTCTACCTCTTCTCAAAAACAACACTGAAGGATTGGAAGGTGAGTACTTATCTAGTCACGTCCAAATGTCTTCAGCTGACCTTAAGCACAAGCAAAAAGTATTAACTCT